>NC_056624.2:195209030-195322087 GCF_002870075.4 Lactuca sativa
TTTAAGATTGGGAATCTCGCCTTCAATACACCATAAGCACGCTCAATAACATTTCTAAGTTGTGCATGAGCATAATTGAACCTTTCTTCTTTAGTTAAAGGTCTGCCTCTTCGAAAATCGGCTAACCAATACCTAGTATTGCGGTATGGAGCCATAAATCCACGAGTGTTTGTATACGCGGCATCACAAAGGTAATATTTATCTGCAAATGAATGTGAAATATATTATATAATGACACATATTATATAAAGAAGATAGATAATAAAAATTATATAAAGATTACAAACCTGGTGAAGGAAATGGAAATCCAGAAGTCGAATTGAATGCAACTTCTTTCAAAACTCTTGAATCATGTGCTATACCTTCCCATCCAGCCCAAACAAAGGTGAATATCATATCAAAATCACAAATTCCAATTACATTTTGAAAACATTCTCCTTTTCCTCTTCCCCTATAACGAGTTTGTTGATCAACGGGTACAACCGCATGTACAAGAGTTCCATCTAATGCACCTATTGCTCCGGAAAAAATATTTTTCAACCGTCTATGTCGTTCCGAGTTATGTCTTGTTTGATTAGGAGTTGTTGGTACTATAATTTCTTTTGCAAAACACATCATTGCAGTTAGGACCTCGTGAAAACATTGATGAATCGTTTGTGTGGAGTGATAAAATCTTCCCTTAACCGCACGAAAACGTTCATTATGTCCTATAACGTGTAAGAACATAGTCATCTTCTCTTCAATGCTAATTGTCCTACTAGCTTGCAACCAATTTTTTTGGGTAAAATGGTTGCATAACAATGCAAATGCCTCTTGTGTAAGACGCATCATATCGAAACATTGTGTAGGGTCTCCGTACATCAAATCTTGCGTATACGCATACCCGCTTGAATCGTTATCTCTAATTCTATGGATTCTGATTAGTCTGCGCCGATTTAACCTCAACCAATAAAACACAAGTAAAAGAAAAGCTACAACTTCACCATCGGAAACCATACTTGACCTGTTACAAACAATTAGGTAACATGTTAAACTAAAAACAAAATCATGCACCAAAAAAATTAGTAAACATCATCCAAAGTAACAAAAGGCATATTCAATATCCAATAACATATCATCCAAAGCAACAAAAGTCATATAACAAAAAACCAGTAAACATCATCCAAAGTAACATCCAAAAAAGTCATCAAACATAGGATCCAAAAGTCATGCAGATAACAAAAAGTCATGCAACAAAAAAACTAGTAACCAAACTTTTCTACGGGCACCCATCAAAGGTAACCATACTTCCTACCCGCACCCATCACCCACGACTCACAACTAGTATGCGAAAGTCGTAACCAAACTTTTCGAACATCAGCACTTTCACCAAATAGCAAAAGAGCGGTCTTGTATCTTTCATCTTCTTCTCCCCATTCCATTTTGTTCAATTTCTCCATACACGCATCAACATCCTTATCCATTTCACTTTTTTCAATTCTTTCATTTTTTTCTACTAACGACCTTGCAAGCTTGACAATCTCATCTTCAACTTCTAATGCCCTTGCATCTCTTTTTTTCCCACCAACTCTTTTGTTTCCACCAACTTTTGTATTTTTTGAACGCCCCGAAGATTCTTCACTTACACCTACGTGTTGTGTTGAGGTTTCCATTGGAACATCATCATCAAAATCATGGACACTAAATTCTTCTACAGGACGAGGGACTGTAGAAGATGGCCCCCAACTTTGAAAGCCGGTTGAGGTCGATCCTTCAAATAGTTGTGTGCAAAGATCAGGAAACAGCAGGGGTCTAGTTTTCAATGACAACACGTACTTGTTCAACTGTTTACAATTTTTATGATTATTAGTATTTTTTATAAAAATAATCATAATAGTATTTGTTATAAAAATATTACCTTCCCCTCTTCCTTCCATTGTTCATCGGTTAGATTAAATTTATTTTTTATAGGATCATATATATTGCCGGTTTTGTTTTTCAGTTTCACCCAAGCAACATATTTTGATTTGTAGTAGTCAAAGTGGTTTCTCATTTGCTTCTGATCAACCTCTTTACCGTGTTCGTTTATCAATTTTTCGCGTACTGTCTTCCATGAACTAGCCTTAAGCCCAGAACCCTCACGACCATTAGTGGTTAGTTCATGGATACATGCATCAAGAAAAGTTTTGTCCTCACTTTCGGTCCAAACCAACATCCTAAAACATTAAAATTTAAAGTAATTTATCATAACTTTTATCATAACTTCTACCAATGAATCAACATCATCCTAAATAATAATAGAACAATTAAGGTCAACATAGCTTATAAACAAAAAAAAAAAAAAAAAAAAAAAACAGCTTTCATAGCTTATAAACAAAAAAAAAAAATCACAACATTGCCTATACATAAAAAAAGATTCCAGATGTCATAGCTTATAGACAAAAAAAATTCACAGCATTGTCAATAGCTTTTAGATTTCACAGCTTAAAAAAAAGAAAAAAAAAAAAATCACAGCATTGCCAATAGCTTTCAGATTTCACAGCTTATAAAAAAAATCACAGCATTGCCAATAACTTTCAAATGTCACAGCTTATAAAAAAATCACAGCATTGCCAATAGCTTTCAGATTTCACAGTTTATAAACAAACAAAAAAAAATCACAGCATTGCCAATAGCTTTCAGATTTCACAGCTTATAAACAAAAAAAAAAAAAAAATTGACAGCATTGCCAATAGTTTTCATATTTCACAGCTTATACATAAGAAAAAATTTGATATTGTTCCAAACCAACATTGCCATCATAACTTTCAATTTCACAGCTTATAACTTTCAATTTCACAGCTTATAAACAACAAAAAAAATCAGATTTCATAACATTACAGGATTAGAACAAGAATAATTTTCAATTTCATAGCTTATAGTTTTCAATTTCACAGCTAATAAACAACAAAAAAACCAAATTCACAGCATTAGAACAAGAATAATTTTTGATTTCATAGCAGTAAACAAAAAAAGAAAAAAAAATCAGATTTCATAACATTACAGGAAATTTTGATCTCATAGCGTTAGAACAAGAATAATTTTTGATTTCATAGCATTAAACAAATAATTTCATAGCATTTAAACAAAGATCATTTGTTGATTTCATAACCAATTTTGGATTTCTGATTTCACAAATCATATGATCGAAGTACCTATTTTCACAGAAAAAGCTGAGAATCGAACCTGTTTCGATGTGTTTCTCGTTGAAGCTCGAACGGAGGGAAGGTCTGTGGTTGGTAGTCGGATTAGGGGAGGGACAGCGACGATGGAGAGCGACGATGGAGAGATTCGATGGCGGCCAATTTGCTTGTTGTCTCTCAATTAGGTCACGATAGGAAGCAAGAATGGAAAGGGCACGAAGGTAATTTTTTGAGTCAGCTATGTTTTTTGGTCTGACTGAGAACCTTATGAGCCAGATGCTTCTTATTGAGAAAGCTATTCACCAAACGGGTTTTGTCTGACCGAGTCAGCCCTGACTCGGTCCCAGTAAGACAAAAACAAACAGGCCCTAAAATGCACTTGTATCATGATTATTCAGTAAATCCATGGCCATAGCCTAGCCTATAAGCCATAGGCCCAACATTTAGGGCATAATGGATCGATTCATTCAGTTATGCAGATGTAGCCCAAATTTCCCCAATCCCCTGATTTCTCTGGCTTGTCTCCGGACACAAACGCATTTCAGAGTCATTCTAGTCTACCATCAATGGCTCCGAAGGCGAAGCCCAAACCGACGGCCGCGCCGGCGGTCTCCATTGAAGATCTTTTCACAACTCTTAATCGACATATACAAAGGTCAGAGTACGAGCAGGCTGTCAAGGTTGCAGATCAAGGTAAACACCCTTTCTAACTTGGGTATTTGTTGAATTGGTGCATCGATTAAGTTAATATTGTTTTTTTTTGCAGTTTTATCTGTTGCTCCTGATGACGAAGATGCAATTCAGTGTAAGATTGTGTCTTTGATTAAGGCTGATAACATCGATGATGCTCTTTCTACTATTGTCGCCTTGTCGAAGAAGTTCCCTTTTAATTTCGGTTTCTTCAAGGTAAACTATCGACATCTATTGGCGTTATAGATTTGTGTGTTTGTATCCGATTTGGCCAATCACTGGTGTTAATTGTTCACTTCCGAGTGGTTAATACTTAATAGCAATGTGATTCGGCATGATGCAGTTTCTGTTATTAGATGCATAATGAACAGCTGCTGCGCATGTGCAATGTGCATTGATGCTATTTTGAGTCAATACAACCTTTAACTGAAACATCCATGCTTCAAATTTCGCCTCTATTGATGCATCTTCTTTTCCCTCATGGTGATGTATAAGCAGGCATACTGTCTATACAGACAAAATAAGTTAGATGATGCTTTGGAAGCCTTGAAGAGCCTAGAAAAAGACTCTGCAACAATGTTGTTAGAATCACAGATTCTATTCCGGCAAGGAAACATGGATGCTTCTGTGGATGTGTATCAAAAGCTCCAGAAATCAAAGATAGAGTCTCTGGAGATAAATCTTGTTGCTGGTTTAGTTTCAGCTGGTAGGGCAAGTGAAGTTCAAGGAATCATGGATTCCATGCGAGTTAAAGCAACCAGCAGCTTTGAGTTGGCATACAATACTGCATGTGCATTGATTGAGAAAAACAAATACTCAGATGCTGAACAACTCCTACTTTCCTCTCGAAGGTGATTCTAAATTTGTAATTGGCCTTCATTACTTTGTATTATAATGTGCACACATTTGCATGATAAACTAACAGGATTTAGATACATTCATTAACAGAATTGGTCAGGAGACATTGATGGATGAAAATTTACCCGATGATGAGATTGAGATCGAGTTAGCACCCATAGCTGTACAGTTGGCCTATGTACAGCAGCTTTTGGGAAACAAACAAGAAGCCCTTGCATCTTACACAGACCTTATCAAACGGAATCTTCCAGACGAACCATCAAATGCAGTAGCAATTAACAATCTAATAGCATTAAAGGGTTCTAAAGATGTATCTGATGGATTAAAGAAGCTTGATCGTTTAATACAAAAAAACAGTGGAGATCAAAGCTTCCACCTTGTCCCTGGACTAGAATTAAAGCTCTCACCTAAACAGAAGGAAGCCATCTACATTAATCGAATGCTTTTGCTTCTTCATTCTAACAAGATTGACCAGGTTATGATTACATAATTCACTTTATTTATTCTTTCTGCATCAAATTTTTTTCTTTTTTCAAAAGTCTTCATCTTTCTGATGAAACTTTACAGGCCCATGAGCTTGCGGATGCCTTACCACAAATGTTTCCCACCAGTGTGACACCTGTACTGCTTCAAGCTTCTGTCTTTGTGAAAGAAAACAAGGCTGGAAAAGCTGAAGAATTGTTATGGAAGTACGCAGAGAAGTTTCCAGACAAATCAAAGATCGTTCTACTGGCTAGGGCACAGATTGCAGCAGCTGCAGGGCATCCTCAAATTGCATCAGAATCTTTACTAAAGATCCCTGATATTCAACACATGCCAGCCACTGTTGCAACTCTTGTATCCCTAAAAGAACGTTCAGGAGACATTGAAGGTGCTAGTGCTGTTCTTGATTCTGCTATTACATATTGGTCAAACGCAATGACTGAAGAGAGTCAACTGAGTGTTATCATGCAAGAGGCAGCAGCTTTTAAGGTCAAACATGGGAAAAAAGAGGAAGCTTTGAAACTGTTTGAGAAGCTTGTGAAAAGTCATAACAGTATTGAGGCGTTAGTAGGTTTGATAGAAACTGCTGCTTATACAGATGTTGAAAAGGCAGAAACTTATGAGAAGAAACTGAAACCACTTCCTGGTTTGACATCTGTGGATGTGAATGCATTGGAGAAAACTTCTGGTGCTAAGTATGTTGAAAACGGGCCCCACTTGGGGAATAATAATGTTGAAGTTCATGAAAGTAAAAGTAAGGAAAAAGTGAAGAGAAAAAGGAAGAGAAAGCCGAGGTACCCGAAAGGGTTTGACCCTGCTAACCCGGGCCCACCACCTGATCCAGAAAGATGGTTGCCTAAAAGGGAAAGATCTAGCTACAGACCAAAGAGGAAAGATAAAAGAGCTGCTCAAATTAGAGGCTCTCAGGGTGCAGTGGCTAAAGAAGCTGTGAATGCTGGAAACACAAAGTCAAGTCAACCATCAAATGCAAAAGGATCTTCAAGCAATGCAGCTCAACCCAAGCCTTCTTCAAAGTCCTCCAGGAAGAAATCCAGAAATTGAAAGGGTATGTGTGTCATTTTCCTTCATTTTTTTTTTGTTTTTGTTTTGTTGTGTTAATTAGATTCTAATATGGTTTTCCCATTAGTTATCTATGAGTGAAAGGCAGGACATATTACATTGGTTGTTGACTTTTGCATTACTGTTCTGTTGGAATATCTTTGACTTTTGAAAAATGAGTATGCAATGATTTTTTAGGTACTTGAGAGAATTTGGAAAAAAGGTTATTGTTCTTGGGGACCACTTTTATTGCCTTGAAAACAGTAGATGAATCAGGATTGTGCTTGTTCATGGACCACCATAAATGGTATCAAAGTTGCATGCTCAAATGCAATTATTTGTGTACCAATCCTCTTTAATAAGCTTAAATGGTATAACAGTTGCATCAGTTTTCATTCTGATTTTGATGTATCTTTCTCCATGGAATATAAAATTGTTCCATGTCAAAAAGATTTAATTGAATATGGGATTTGAGTATTTTAAACAATTATGAGTAAAAGCATGATTAATCCAATGTGACTGTAGGATGCCAGTAAAACAACTTCCAATGGAATATGTCATATCAAAACGTAATCTAGTTAAATGTGTAATTACGTCAATAATAAGTTAAATTGTACCATATTCTCTTTTAAAATCCCTACAACGACATAAAACCCATAAATATGTGTGAAATATATGAACATGCGTGGTAAATTGAAAAGGACGTAATTGGTACAAATACACAAACTCGCCATTGTTTAGATGAAAATATGAACAATCTCCAACTCCAACCTGTAGGTTTGTATTTTTTCGTAGGAGTAACTGTCGAAAGTTTTTTCTTTTTCCCTCCTGTTTTACCCATTAGGAGAGTTTGTTACAATTCTCTAAAAAAAACTATTACATAAAACCTTGAATTCTATGTTTTACTCATTATTGTTTGGCATATGTTCAATGATCATTGATTTTTAATCTGTAAAAAAATGATTTTAAAGACGTGTAAGGATAAAAGTGGACCATAATATTATTTTTTATACATAAACAAAATTTATCAATACTACTATAAGATTTGACAACTAATAGAACATAGTAATTATATTAGTTAGTAATTATATTAGTTAGAAGGGTTACAAAAGTAGAAAAACTGATCATTATCAAATAATTAGCGACATAAGCTTCCTGATTTCAATCCGTTTTTCGACAAGCTAATAGGTCGCTAAGGCCTTCATTGATGCCATCATTGGTCTGTATAGGCTTTAGCGACGGATTTCCAAAGGAAATTTCCGATGTTGATTTTTATGTTTTTAGCATGTACTCAAAGTTTCGGGTTTTTCATATATATATATATATATATATATATATATATATATATATATATATATATATATATATATATATATATATATATATATATATATATATATATATATATATATATTAAGAATTCATAGTTTCTCGAGAAATTAAAGATGGAGCGTTAGATCAAAATTAACTCATTAAGGACATGATTGCCATCTTATCAATATTATTTAATGTTTAATTTTTTGTTTTATTGGAAATATTAATAAAAAGGTCTAAAAATTAACATTATAAATCAAAATTTTGGATTTTTTATATAAAAATAATATATTTTGATTTTTTAAAATATACAGATTTTTTAATTTTTTTTAGAAAACATAAATTTTTTAAAAACAATTGAAAAAATACGACATTTTTTAAAAAAACTGTATTTTATTTAAAAACAATAAACATTTTAAAATCAATAAATTAAAAAAAAAACCGGAACATTTGAAAAAAATTTATAATTTTTTTAACCAAAAAAATCAACGTTTTAGGTGCATATATGCATATTTTTTCAAATGCATATATGTATATTTCTTACACTATAATATTCGTAAGTAAATCACAAAAAAACTCATTTTTATTTACTAATCCATAAACATAATAATACAAGTATTTTATTCGATACAAAATAAAATATAAAAAACAATAAATACTATACAATTTCAAAGCGTTTTCATGTCTTCGTGTCAAGATTTCCATACTTTCTTCAATTTATCACTTTTCACATCTTCAATATTTTCCACAAAATTTTCCAATGCCCCTTCAATTGGCAATAGAAACACATGCACCTTTTGGGATTAGCACATGGAACTATCCGAGAATTAGCCTTTCTCTTTACCATATGGTCAAATAGTTTGACCTTGGCCAATCCCTTTCCATTGGGAAGAGAAACCTTTTATGGACTACCAATATTTCAATTGTCAATGTCCATGGAAATTTGGGAGACATGCTTCAAACATATTTGCTTGAGTTGTGCTCTTAAGCAACAATCAACATATATGTTAGATCAATTAGGTTCACGTCGTGGTCCCTCATATAGTAGTCTTTAATGAATTAACTATATGATTCAAGAAGCGAAACTAGAACCAAGTCAATAGTCTGCTCCTTTGGGAAAACGACACCCAACATCCCCAATCTGTCAATGTGCGATTTCATTTTCAGAACATGCACACACACAGACTTTTCATGCCAATAGGGCTTGAGTAGTTTCTTACTTTTCAAATTGAAGAAGACATGACTTAGGGAGAGTCACTGGAGGAGGTGGAGGAAGAATTGGAGAAGCATGATTTCTAGTTCCATCATTGCTTGAAGAATGAAACATTCTTTCACCTTGATCAACATGTGGAAGACCACCTTCAGAAGGAAAAACATTTCCAGAAGGACGAGGAAGACCATTGTTGTCTGAACTTGACATCTATAATAGGAGAGCCGAGAATTCAAGTTAGTTGATTTTAATCCTTAATTATTAACCCAAAAATTTAAATTAAGGCTATGATCCATATATTCAATTTGAATTCTGAAGATGGACGTCGTAATCAAATTCAAATCTAGTTTAGGTAGGTAAAGCATTTACCAATTTCATTCTTATGAAACTCCTAGATATTTGGAGATTCACTGAACTATTCAATGACATGTTTAATCTCTATTATGCTCTCACTTTGTGACTGGGATGCCGAGGATCACAAACGAGATGTGAATAACCATGCAAATTAGCTTGGTACTCTCGATGTCATTTATCATCTGAAATTAATGTGTCGGTTAACCACACGCGCTCCATTAGCTCAATGATAATTTACGGGACTCCCATTGCCAACAATATTAGTCCCATATTAGTGTGTCAGGTTAACCACACACACTCCACTAACGACCAATAAGGTGCAATGTGTAATTTCATGGGTTAGCATCAAATTCATATTTTTCCTAAAGTAACTAAGAATGAGATTTTAAAAAATGGTTTAGTTACTTTATCATTATACTTTTAATGAGGATTAGTTGTCCTATCGAAACTATTCAGCTAACGACCCTCCACCATACAAGAAAACGGTGGGTAAGAATGGATACCTAATGGCGCTCATTTTATAGGCCGCTTCCTTAAACTCTCCTTATAGTATGGCTTCGTGAATGAGGCGTACTAGCGGTTTGACTGACTTGTCTTATGTATATTGTAATATTACACCTTTAATGCTACATATAAGATAAGGGTGTATTTTTAAACATTTTTAAAATATCAAGGGTTTAATCTTTTAATAAATTAAACTTTTAATTTAATTTAATATAAACATTTTATGGATTTATTAATTATCTTTTAATTAATCACTTAATTAAGTTATTAATAACATCTATAAGGATGTACTTTAAACCTTTTAAAATACTAGGGTTTTTAAATCTTATTTAAAATTTCAAAAAATTAAAAACAATTTTAATTTAAATTTTAGAATTTAAAAACTTTGATTTAATAATTATTAATTAAAGCTTTAATTAATTTATTAAATAAATTATGGATGATCCATTAAATTAAACAAATTAGTTTAACCTAATCCCTTGTCCCTTAATTTTCAAAAATAGGAAGGGATTTATATGATTCCATAATTATATAGTGTCACAACTAGGAATTCTATACCATGTAACAACAATAATGATAACATTTGTGAACAAAAAAATGTGATAGCATATATGATGCTTATTCAATAACAAAATCCCCATCAAACACTCTATACAAGCACTTCAAATAGTTAACAGAATTTGAAACCCTAGAAATCCCGGTTTAAGTCCATTATGGGCTAGGATTTCCTTATTGGGCCTAATGGGCCAATATGCTTCCAATTTGACTATTTTGGGCTTAGAACTCTTAAATGGGCTCTAATTAGACACACTTCATGTATTTTAACATTTTGGGCCATAATGGGCCTAGAATGAAATAAAATACCCTAATGGACCTTATTGGGCCATAACTAATCTAATTAGCTTTAATGGGCTATGAAACCCATTATTCTTGACAAATTGGGCCGTAAACCATCATAGGAGCCCAATGGGCCAAAAATCATCAAAATGGGCCCATGATATGGAATTAAGCACCAAAGGCCCAAAATTCTATTCTTTCTTCACCCTCTCTCGGCCCAAGTTAAAAAAAAAAAAGAGAAAGATGCAAAATGGGGAGGGTTGACTTTAGGAGGTGCCACATCTTTATTGCACACCATGTACCCATGCATGGACCAACATGCATCTATAATGGTCACCTCACCCTCTCTCTCTTCTCCTTCTTCTACTCACAGCCGAGGGTCACCAAACACACATACATATCTTCAAAATCTCTTCCCAAACACTCTCAAGAACACTCTTATTCCTCCATCAAAGTTTTCGAGATCTAGGGCTTTTCAATGAGGTTTTTCCACAAAAATCATCATCTTAGGTAAGTTGATGCTTGGATCCATAATCTAGACTCTTTGTTCTATCAAAAATCTCTTCTTAACTCATATAACCTCATGATCATCATCTTAGAAACCTCTAAGTTCGAGATCCACCCAAGAGAGCTTGCTAGGGCCGAAAATAGCATCAAACTTCTTCCCTTTCTTCTTCAAATCGAAATCAACAAACGAAGGTGAGTTCATACCCCTCTATTTTCGGTTTTCATATGTTTTATGGGGGAGAATACAAGTAAAATGTGTAGATCTACGTGTATGTGTATGTTATGTGTGATTTCATTTGTTTATGTGATAAATATGTAACAAAAAGAATGGAAATCTCGAGATCTATGGATCTAAGAGGAAGATAAACATGATCTAGAACATCTTACACTAAATAAGTTAAGAAAATTACCCTCTAAGATTAAAATATACATATTGCAACATAAAACTCACTTTTGGGCTAAAATTGTCAAACAAACGAAAGTTGGGTTGAAAAATTGCTATTCACAGTTTTCTCAAGGACTAAAAGAGTCAAAACAGTAAAAATAATTGTTTTTATGAATATCATACTCTTTTAAAGGTTAGAAATGAAATTAGGGCTTAATGGGCCAAATTTTGGGCTTTTCGGGCCAATGAGCCAAAACTTGCAAAAATTACAACTTTCAAGGGGTTGAAATGATTAACTTCTCAAATTAGGGGGTAAAAGGATGAATAAAACTAATTTAGGGGTTAAAATGATGTATTTTTCAAACAAGGATCAAATTTGTAAACTTTTTGGATTTTGGGTCAAAATTGTAAAAGTTGCAAAAAGTTTGAGCTTTAACCAAAAATTACTTTTCTGGAAGGGCTGAAAATGACAATGAATAAGTTTTGAGCTAAAAATATCACTTGAACAAGTCTTGGGGTCAAATGTGTCAAGAAAATGGTTTAAGGGCTTAAAATGTCTTTTTATATATAAAAGGACTAAAGTTGTCAATTTTACCAAAGAAGGGTTGAAAGGGGTTCAAACCAAGATTTTTGATTCAATTACTTTATTTGAGTTAAAATAAAAATACCAAACTACAATTCATGAAAATGGAAAAAAAATGAAAATACTTATAACTCCAACATCGTTAAAAATAACCGAACGACCTTGTTCTGGTGCGAAATTAACGATCACCCAATCAAACTTTCCAACAATTATACTATACCTAAAACAAGTAAACATTCAATTCTTTGGGCTTGAAAGTTCCAATCATGCTTGTTGGGCCTTTGTGACCCATTAACATGATTTTTGGGCCCAATGGATAATAGTAAGTGTTATTGGGCCTTCTATGACCCAATTTCATATTTAAGGGACCCTCAATGGCTTTTAAGTGCTATTGGGCCTTAGTGGCCCATTAGCATTGCTAGTAAGGTCCAAGTGAATCAAATGCGAAATGGGCCAGCGTGTCCTTCACATATCCAATAGCCATAAATAATACGTGGGATTAGTAGGATTTTGTAACCTATGGAAGATATGGTGGATAACCTATTGACCCATGTTCAAATCCTGGCACTACTAAGCCCTTGTGGCCATGGAGGTTCGTCTGCAGTGACTCCAGGGCATGAGGCAAAGCCTCATGTTTGCAGCGGGGGATTAGTCGGTGCGCGAAAGCTGGCCCGAAAACCCTCGTTAGGGAAGTTCCCTTTCCAAAAAAAAAATACGGGTCGATAATCAAAAGTAATCAAATTCAATTGGGATTTAGTGAGTAATAACGGGTGGCACCAACGTGTGTCGGTCGTAGACTGTAGTTATAATCAAAGTCTTCTGGAGGGAGAGCGAGAGTTTGTGTATAGATCTATACGGGTGTGACTCCCCCACACCTCAGCTGTTCGCTACAGTTAGACTCGGCCAGTCTAGGGTGACAAAATCTTAATATCAATTTCGGCGTTCACCAGAGTGCCAAGACAGACGAATTAGTCATTATCATGCATGGTTATAACGATTCACATAAATAAACCCAATAATAATCAAGTAATCAAGGCAAATAAAAAATCATTTAAGTGATGGAATAACAATTCATACAGTTATATGATATTTTTTTATGGTCGGAAAACATCGGGTTTTCTGGGGAAGTTCAACATTTTCACTGGTACTTTTAATACGAAGCTTTTCAACTATATACGTCTGGAAATCATCATGCATATATTTACGAATCTTCACACTTTTATATAAACAATGGTCTTTTCAGAAAATATCGCATTTTCTGGGTTGTTTTCTTTCAAACTACACAAAACATTTTTCATATCAAACCTGCTTATGAACTTACCAACATTCCATATGTTGACCGTTTTCAAAATAACTTGTATTCTCAGGTAACAGGTAAGTTGAGGAGTAGTACCAAGTATGTTAGGGTGTTGTGCTTTTGACAACTATCAAACTCTTTATGTTATGGATTTGTAATGTTAAAACATTGTACTTGATGTGAACAATGTCAGTTGTAAAATATTGATGCATGGTGATGTTTATGTTATGATTCATGTATATTCATTGTGATGATATTCAATTTAAGTCACGTGAGCCATCAGACGTTTCCGCCGTCTAGTTCGGGGGTGTGACATATAGTCAAACAACAAGGAAGATAATTACCAAATATAACAACCCTATCAACCCCTAGATATTCGAAACTTGGACTTGGAATGGAAGGCAAGGCTTTCAATCGTTGCCTTAATTTCTAAAACCCGAGGGTTAGGAAACCCTAGATGTCATACCCCCAAACCGAAACGGCGGAAACGTTCGAGGGCGGAGGACATCATGTTTAGTATCACAACACATGCATCATAGTAATTATCAAAGTAACAAACAACCATTTCATTAATATGAAAGTGTTTACAAAGTATGTGATTCACAAAAGTTAAACTCCAAAAGTAAATAACAAAACAAGACATGAAGCTACTACACTTCATCTTCTGAATCCCAGTGCGCGTACCTGTCTACTAGTTTCCTGAGAATACAAGTTATTTTGAAAGAGTAGATCAGAATTTAAGCTGGTGAGTTCATAAGTATTTAAGTGATGTATAGTATGTTGTAAGTTCTTTCAGAAAAGTTCGCTTGTTCCTCCAAAAAATCCTATATTTTCTGATAAGATGAATGAAAGTGAAAATGACTCTACAATTCCTTCTATGAGTACTAAATGGATACAAGTTATATACAATTTAGAGTAAACAGACAATCGATTGTGTGAATCTGCCCTAAGCCCACAACCAAACAAGGAACATGGAATGAGGCGGAAGTCACACATCCCATTGTTTGTTAGATCTTCACTGTATATAACCCTGGCGTATTCATTTGGTACTTACGGAGTTAACTGTAATAGTTCTTTATATTTGATGAAAACATTCTTTAAGAAAATCATATATTTCCTTTAGTAAAAATGGTAACCAAAATAGTTCCTTCTATAATCACTTAGTTTATACAAGCTATATATAATCTAATATCGAGCGAACAGTTAAATGGGTGAATCTGTCCTAAGCCCAAAACCAAACAAGGAACAAGAAGTAAGGCAGAAAGCACATGTCCAACTGCCTATCGGATATTAATTACATATAACACTGATGTATAAACTAATGTATTATAGAATTAACCACTAAAGGTTCTTTAAGTTATACTGGTTTAATAAAATGGATTAAACCCTTTTATTGATAAGTTTCTAGTTTAGCTTACTAACTGTTCTATCTGAAAAGTATGATTTTGTACTAGAAAATGGTATACTGATTTTGTATGCTATGACCTGACCCATACCTGGTACTCCTTATGATTACTTGGTGTATACGGTATATATATATATATATATATATATATATATATATATATATATATATATATATATATATATACTAGCCGTCTACCCGCGCAAAGCGGCGGGCGGCGAATAATTTGATCTCTTTAGAGTTAAAATCATTTTGCGTTCACTTCGAGAAATGAATATTAAATGATATCTATTTTTCAAGAGCATTACCATACCATATTAAGGGGGGGGGGGGGGGGGGTCTGGCTAAGCTTTTTTAAAACAACTTATTAGGTTCCACATCACTATAAGTTAAAAAAGTGTCTGGATTAAAATAACTTATTCCGTGGGGAACCTCTAATACGTCATTTTTTCATAAGTTACCCTACAATTACTTATTAACTTATAAGCTAATAAACTAATAAGCAATAAGCTTTTTTGTCAGACACCCCCTAAATGGTTATTACTTCCATTTATACATACCCAAACCACTTGTATTGTTTATCGTCCTTTTTTTTTCGTTTTTCTTAATTTCTTTATTAAGTTAATGTCCTACTAAGTAAAATGCTAAAATATATAAATAATAGTTTATAAAATAAACCTTTAGAATATCAGGTGTTGTGATTCAAAAATAGGCCTTTGAGAAGACAAAAATACTCAGGTGTCAACTTGTTCATTGTGATTTTAAACAAAGTTTGGTCACAAATTAAAACATTTTCAACGATGTTATGTAATTCAAGGATTCATATTGATTTAGGTTCTCGAAACCTTAAAATATTGAACAAAATCTATATAGAACCTTATAATAAGGACAATAATAACTGTAATCAGGAAGTCCACGTGATGAAACTTGATATTATAAGGACCAATGATGAAAAATGTTTCATTTTTAGACTAAACAAGATGAAAAATATACAAACTACCTTAATCATGTCAAATCTTGTGCTTAACCGTTCTTTATTGCAAAAATAAGATGCCAAAGTATACAAACTAATGATAATACAATGCTCTAACTGGACCTCTTGGTTGAGTTCTTTGAACCTGCAAAACCAACACATTAAAGAATCATAGTAAAAACCTTTTTAGGAACAAACCTGATATAATAAAGTCTTCACCTAATATATTTATAAGATAAAAATACAAAAAGTTAAAAATGATGAAATCAATTACAAGTAAGGATTAAAACAAAAACATGTTAAGAAAGAGCCATCTGCAGGAGGGATATTTGAATCAACATGTATTTTCTGATGGTTTCAAATTTTGAATTATCCGAAATTCAGGGAAGGAGATAGAATTTGTTGAGAAATATAAGGATTCAAAACACATATTAAAATTTAATATTATTTTATTAATGACTACTTGTACTATTAGCTTAATGATTTGAACGTCTTAAAAAAATAATATTATTATATTCAATCTATTTTTAGAAATAGTGAGATTTCTTTTATAAGATAGTAAAGATATATATATATATATATATATATATATATATGTATATATATATATATATATATATATATATATATATATATATATATATATATATATATATAACAAAGACCGGATAGATAGTGGAGTGGGTGCATCTGCTCTAAACCCACAACCAAACAAGGAACATGAAATGAAGCGAAAAGCACACACTCTACTGTCTACCGGACCTGATTAATATATATCCCTGATGTAGGCACTAAGGAATCATAAAGTTAGCATTATAGGCCCCTTTCTAAATGAATGTACTATGTGACATCCCCAAAATCTCGGCCAGAAAAGACCGATTTTTCATTTATGCTTTTAAATATTTTCAGAGTAAATCCTTTTTATTTGAAAGAGTTGCGGAATTTGTTCCCAAAACAAAACATGATAAAATAATATTTATCAAAGCATTTCATCAAGAGATGCATTTCATTATATAATCAAAACTCGGGATGTCATGTTCCGATACAGACCATAAAGCATAAACGATAAACATTACAAGTCATTCAACAAATATATACATATACAGACTTGTAAACAAAACAACAAGATGATCCATCCATCTTACGCCCTTGTGCCACTTCCTGTAATACAAATAAAACTGAGTGGGTCAGGCTTGGGAGCCTGGTGAGCATATAGGGTTTTCAACCCACAATAAATAAGTTATATTTAATTTCACCAACCAATCACTATCCCGATTACCCATTCCCGTTATCCTCACTTTACGTCCCTAAAACAACTATCTCAAGGGACCTAATCTAGGATTTTCATCGGGACGGACATCACTGCGAAGGGGTTTCCTCAACAATAGATATCCTAAAGGCAACCATGAGGGGGATAGAGTACACCGGTGAACACATCGTTCACAACACCTACAGGTTATGAACCTGCTAGTGTTCCACTGGACTGTCTAGAAAGAGTCCGTGGTCGTTATCCATACTCCGCTGAATAACTAGATCAACAACAACAACAACATCGAGGCCTCTCATCTGTTTATTACACACCAACTATCTACCCATGTTCTACCCAACATATTAGTAGATAAAAATATATATTTTCATACGTAGTTTAAAGAAAAACCTGTATAGCATGCTTTAATCAACACATATGTCACATAACAGATGAGGCACACACACATAACACATATCTCATAAAGAAATAAGCAGATCTATAAGATAGAATAGAGTGAATACTCATTCACACATAACACAACCAAATATATACACATAGCACGTATTTTTATATAAAATACTTCGTATTATTGTATTAGAAGAAATAACTACACACTCACTTGATCAGAAGATGATCCGACAGCACTACGACTTATAGAAGTAGTAATCCACAGCAGATCTGGAAGATCTCCTCGAAAATCGAACTTCTCGCGGGCAGAGCTTCGACTCGGGAACCGCGCTTCTCGGGATCTTCGGGATCTCGGGACTTGCCTCGGGGCTAGAGTATGATACCGGGGCTTCGGGGTAGCTTCGGGGGTAAAAATGCAGAGCTTCGACACGAAAATGAGAGGGAATTGGCAAAAATACCCGGAACCCTCGCATCCTATTTATAGGAGGCTGGAGCCTCGGAGTACGCGGGGCGTACTGCGTTACGCGGGGCGTACTGCCCAAAACGTCATTGCTTACGTATCCGAAGTGCTCGAGTGCGAGTGTCGACATCCCTCGGAGTACGCGGGGCGTACCTCGGATCAGATCGGTGACTCCTTCGGATAATGCTTCCGAATTTTGATTTAAATTTAAATACAAAATGATTTATAAACTTCGGAAATTCATATCTTCTTCATACGAACTCCGTTTTCGACGTTCTTTATATCCATGGAAAGGTGAGACCATGCTCTACGACTTTCGTTTAGACTCCGTCGGCTAATTTTGACTGTATTTTTTATTAATTATTTTTAATAGGCCGCGACAGAAACTTTCGTTATAAATTCATAACTTCTTCGTTTGACGTCCGTTCTCGCCTAACTTTTTATCGCTTTGATACCAACAACGAGACCTTCGATCCTCATTTAGATTGCTTCGGCTAAAAACCGCTCGATCTCAAATCGAGTATTTCGGGCTGCACACCGCTAAGCCGGAACTTCGATAAATCATAACTTCCTCATACGAAGTCAGATTTGGGCGTTCTATATATATTCGGAAACCTCGTTTCAACTACTACAACATAGATCAAAGATATTAAGTTTATTTTACACTTAAATTTTGACGCTTATTTTTATTCTTAATTAATCAAACCACATAATTAAGCAATTAAGCACAAAACACATAATACTCAAATAATACAATCTTATTATTTCAAAACGGGTTACAAAGGTTAACCTAGACTATTATATTGCTAAAAACGGCAAGTCCGGAAACACAGGCGTTACAATTCTCTCCACCTTAGAATGATTCCGTCCTCGGAATCACACATCAACAAACAAATGCGGATAGCGACTCAACATGTCACTCTCCGTCTCCCAGGTGAGATTCGGCCCATTCGTGTGTTTCCATCGGACAAGCACTAACCCAACCATCTTGCGTCGCAATTTCTTAGTCTTTCGGTCAACAATTGCCTCTGGTTCTTCAATCAACCTTTTGTTCTCATCAATTCTCAATTCAGAAATTGGAATTATGTCGGGAACTTCTCCCGTGAACTTCCTCAGATAACACACATGAAAAGTGTTGTGAATTCCATTCAGTTCTTCGGGTAATTCGAGCTTGTAAGCTTGGTTCCCAATCCTCTGAAGAACTTTAAACGGTCCAATAAACCTTGGACTCAACTTTCCCCTTTTACCAAATCTTATAAGTCCCTTCCACGGCGAGACTTTAAGCAAAACCGAATCCCCAACCTCAAAAGTTATCGGTCTCCGCTTCTTGTCAGCATAGCTCTTTTGACGATCCTGAGCCGCTAACATTCTTTCCCTAATTATTTTCAACTTTTCAGCAGTTTGATGAACCAACTCCGGTCCCATAAACTGCTTTTCCCCAGCCTCAAGCCAACAAGACGGCGTACGACACTTCTGTCCATACAATGCTTGATACGGTGCCATCTTAATGCTCGAGTGGAAACTATTATTATAGGAAAATTCTACCAACGGTAAATGTTCATCCCAATTACCTAGGAATTCCAGAGTACATGCTCTCAGCATATCTTCAAGTGTTTGTATCGTTCGTTCGCTCTGACCATCAGTCTGCGGATGGTAAGCTGTACTTAAACACAACTTGGTACCCAATTCCTCTTGTAGACTTTTCCAAAACCTCGATGTGAAACGGCTATCACGATCTGACACAATCGTTAACGGAACACCGTGAAGCCTCACAATTTCCTTCACGTAAGAATTTGCAAGCTTCTCCATAGACCATTTCTCCCTGGCCGCTATGAAATGCGCACTCTTAGTGAATCGATCAACGACCACCCAAATCATGTCGTGACCATTCTTTGTTCTGGGCAGTTTAGTGACAAAATCCATAGCAATGTCTTCCCACTTACCCATAGGCACAGGCAAAGGTTCTAAACTCCCGTACGGTTTCTGATGTTGTGTCTTGACTCTCGCACAAGTCACACACTCGGCCACATACTTTGCAACATCAAGCTTCATCGTCGGCCACCAGTAGTAGGGTTTCAGGTCCCT
Source organism: Lactuca sativa (assembly GCF_002870075.4). Taxonomy (NCBI): domain Eukaryota; kingdom Viridiplantae; phylum Streptophyta; class Magnoliopsida; order Asterales; family Asteraceae; genus Lactuca; species Lactuca sativa. The sequence continues at coordinate 195,228,853 of NC_056624.2, forward strand.
ATACATTTTAGTGCTACCCGGATGAATCGAGTACATGGTCTTGTGAGCTTCTTCCATCAGAAGATCTCTGACTCCTCCTGTCTTAGGTATCCAAATCCGATCTTGGAACACCTTCAGTCCATGACTGTTTACACCGAACACCAACGTTTTGCCCAAACGTTCCTCCTTTCTGTCATTCTTCTCAGAAGCTTCGCTCTGAGCTTTCTTTATACTTTCCAAAATAGTTGAGACAACTTCAATTCTCAACGCTCTTGGCCTTTTCCTTTCGGGATTGACTTTCCGACTGAGAGCATCAGCAACAACATTAACTTTACCGGGGTGGTAAAGTATCTCGCAGTCATAGTCTTTAAGTAATTCTAGCCAGCGTCGTTGCCTCATATTCAATTCTTTCTGATTAAAGAGGTATTGGAGACTCTTATGATCAGTGAAAAGTTTGCACTTCGTGCCATAGAGGTAATGCCTCCATATTTTCAGAGCGAAAACTACCGCTGCCAACTCCAAATCATGAGTCGGGTAGTTCTTTTCATGCTCTTTTAGCTGTCGAGACGCATATGCTATCACCTTTTCTCTTTGGGTCAAAACACAACCCAAACCAACACCAGACGCATCGCTATAAACAGCGAAGTCTTCAACTCCATCGGGTAGAGAAAGTATCGGTGCCTCGCATAGCTTCTTCTTTAACTTCTCGAATGCTTCTTTATGCTTCTCACTCCAAGAATAAGTAGCTCCTTTGTGGGTCAAAGCTGACAATGGACTAGCGATCGAAGAAAAGCCTTGGATAAACCTTCGGTAATATCCGGCTAATCCTAAAAAGCTTCGAATCTCCGTGGGACTTTTCGGTTGTTCCCACTTCGTCACAGCTTCGATCTTCGCTGGATCAACCATTATCCCTTCTTGGTTGACCACGTGACCCAAGAATTGGACTTCACGAATCCAAAAATCACATTTGGAGAACTTAGCATACAGCTTCTCCTTCTTCAAGACTTCTAACACTTCTCGCAAGTGTCTGCCATGCTCCTCCTGGCTTTTCGAGTAAATCAGAATGTCGTCTATGAACACTATCACGGATTTATCAAGGAACGGGTTACAAACCCTATTCATCAAATCCATGAACGCTGCTGGAGCATTGGTTAGTCCAAACGACATAACCAAGAACTCGTAGTGTCCATATCTTGTTCTGAATGCAGTCTTCTCGATATCTTGCTCTCTTACTTTCAGCTGATGATATCCTGACCTAAGATCGATCTTCGAGAAATAGCTCGAACCTTGCAATTGATCAAACAGTTCATCAATCCTCGGCAACGGATATCTATTCTTTATTGTTGCCTTGTTCAGCTCTCTGTAATCGATGCACATTCTCATACTTCCATCTTTCTTCTTTACAAATAACACCGGAGCTCCCAGGGCGATGAACTAGGTCTAATGAAACCTTTGTCCAACAACTCCTGAAGTTGCATCATTAGCTCCTTCATCTCCGTCGGTGCTAATCGATAAGGTGCTTTTGCAATTGGCGTCGTTCCTGGTAACAAATCTATTCTGAACTCCACTTGTCTATCAGGTGGTAATCCAGGAAGATCTTCGGGAAATACTTCCGGATAATCACACACCACTGGAATATTCTGCATCACCTTCTTTTCCTTCTTAGCATCAATCACGAATGCTAAAAACGATGTACACCCCTTGGTCAAACATTTTCTGGCTTTCATCAATGAAATGATTCCAGAATTCACTCTGCGTTTATCTCCATACACCATAAACGAATCTTTCCCAGGCGGGTTTACTTTGACTATTTTCTTCTTGCATAAAATTTCGGCGTCGTTGGCGCTAAGCCAATCCATTCCCAATACGATGTCGAAACCATTAAGTTCGATAGGCAATAATTCCTCGTGGAACTTATTCCCATTCAGATCAATTAAGATGTTTTTCATGCGATAGCTAATAGGTACAAACTTGCCACTAGCAACTTCGACTAATAAAGCATTATCTAGTCTAACAACAGGCAAAGCTAGCTTTCTACCAAATTCATGCGATATAAAGGAGTAGTTGGCTCCAGAATCAAATAAAATTTGGGCAGGCAATTCGTTAACGAGAAAGGTACCTGAAGCGACATCAGCTTCATCTTTAGCAGCTTCCAGTGTCATCTGGAATGCTCTCGCCTTTGGCTTTGGCGGAATGTTGGGTCTAGCTGCCTCCTTCTTCTTCGGGCAGTCTCTCGACATATGACCCTCCTCACCACAACCATAGCAAACTTTCTTTGTGAGGGTACACTCATTGGCATAGTGCCCTGGCTTTCCACACTTGTAGCATGTGTTCGCCACCTCACATCTTCCATGATGCTTCTTCTTACATTTGTCGCACCATTTCGCTTCACCTCCACCTCCCCTCGAACCAGACTTCGAGAACTTGTTTTTCTTGTTGGACCCTGAAGTTCCATCGAACTTCCTCTTTTCTCCAACATCTATTCTTTCCAGACCCTTTTCCTTCTGCTGGGCCTCCACATTCTTAGCTGCACGAACAGCCGTTTTCAGAGTGGTTGCCATTTTGACTGTCGGACCAAAGTCAGCAGGCAGTCCGTTAGCAAACCTCTCAATCTTGGAGAGTTCCGTTGGCACTAGGTACGGAAACAACTTCATCTTCTCAGTAAATGCAGTAGCATAGTCATCTATGCTCATCTTCCCCTTCTTTAAGTTTTGAAACTCATTGTTCAGATCAATCAGATCTATCTCCGAACAATACTGCACCCTTAACTGTTCCAAGAACTCCTCCCATGACATTTTCAGGGCTTCTCCTCGTGGCATAGTATCTGCCAACAACTTCCACCAACTCAAGACTCCAGTCTTCAGTTGTCTAACCGCAAATACGGTCTTCTGTTTGTTGCTACAGTCGCAACTTTCAAATACCATCTCCATTTCGGAGATCCAATCCATTATCTCAACAGGCTTTGGGCTCCCAGAAAGACTTGGCGGTTTGGCGCCCAAGAAATTCTTGTACATACGCCCATCCTTGTTGTTTCTCCTTTCCGGATCGTTCCTTCGTTCCTCTTGAGTCCCAACTTGACTCACCATGCGACTATTGTTCCCTTCCTCCGATTGCTCGGGAATCAATTCCGGTTCCTCAATAGGTATGATAGGTTCATCCCTATTATTATGCAACATTTGTCGCATCTCCTCCCTTTGTTCGGCTAGCATAGCCCGAATCATGGCTTGCACCGCAGCCATTGTTATTGGTTCTGGTGCTGCTGCTACAACAGGTATTTGCTCAATCACTGGCGGTTGATTCCTGTTTTCATCTGCGTTTCCAACGCCACTCCTTGTTCTCACCATTTTTGATCTACACACCGAATAATTTCACCTTATTACTCCAAACGATTACATGCTAGTTCTAATATCGTATACATACGCTTAGAATCCTAAACACATAAACCTTCAGATCCGGTTGGCAACAAACCGTAGATCCGAACAAATAATATCATATATGGCAACATATAACTTTTAGCACATAAAAGCATTTTAGGCAACTTTCCTAAAATAAACTAGTGCTCGTGTCTAAAAATCCAACAGACACACATCTCAAAATTCCACTTAGCATTCTAAGTTTAAGTCTAGAAATCCTACAAATTCCTAGTTCGCTTAAACTAATGCTCTGATACCAACTGTGACATCCCCAAAATCTCGGCCAGAAAAGACCGATTTTTCATTTATGCTTTTAAATATTTTCAGAGTAAATCCTTTTTATTTGAAAGAGTTGCGGAATTTGTTCCCAAAACAAAACATGATAAAATAATATTTATCAAAGCATTTCATCAAGAGATGCATTTCATTATATAATCAAAACTCGGGATGTCATGTTCCGATACAGACCATAAAGCATAAACGATAAACATTACAAGTCATTCAACAAATATATACATATACAGACTTGTAAACAAAACAACAAGATGATCCATCCATCTTACGCCCTTGTGCCACTTCCTGTAATACAAATAAAACTGAGTGGGTCAGGCTTGGGAGCCTGGTGAGCATATAGGGTTTTCAACCCACAATAAATAAGTTATATTCAATTTCACCAACCAATCACTATCCCGATTACCCATTCCCGTTATCCTCACTTTACGTTCCTAAAACAACTATCTCAAGGGACCTAATCTAGGATTTTCATCGGGACGGACATCACTGCGAAGGGGTTTCCTCAACAATAGATATCCTAAAGGCAACCATGAGGGGGATAGAGTACACCGGTGAACACATCGTTCACAACACCTACAGGTTATGAACCTGCTAGTGTTCCACTGGACTGTCTAGAAAGAGTCCGTGGTCGTTATCCATACTCCGCTGAATAACTAGATCAACAACAACAACAACATCGAGGCCTCTCATCTGTTTATTACACACCAACTATCTACCCATGTTCTACCCAACATATTAGTAGATAAAAATATATATTTTCATACGTAGTTTAAAGAAAAACCTGTATAGCATGCTTTAATCAACACATATGTCACATAACAGATGAGGCACACACACATAACACATATCTCATAAAGAAATAAGCAGATCTATAAGATAGAAGAGAGTGAATACTCATTCACACATAACACAACCAAATATATACACATAGCACGTATTTTTATATAAAATACTTCGTATTATTGTATTAGAAGAAATAACTACACACTCACTTGATCAGAAGATGATCCGACAGCACTACGACTTATAGAAGTAGTAATCCACAGCAGATCTGGAAGATCTCCTCGAAAATCGAACTTCTCGCGGGCAGAGCTTCGACTCGGGAACCGCGCTTCTCGGGATCTTCGGGATCTCGGGACTTGCCTCGGGGCTAGAGTATGATACCGGGGCTTCGGGGTAGCTTCGGGGGTAAAAATGAAGAGCTTCGACACGAAAATGAGAGGGAATTGGCAAAAATACCCGGAACCCTCGCATCCTATTTATAGGAGGCTGGAGCCTCGGAGTACGCGGGGCGTACTGCGTTACGCGGGGCGTACTGCCCAAAACGTCATTGCTTACGTATCCGAAGTGCTCGAGTGCGAGTGTCGACATCCCTCGGAGTACGCGGGGCGTACTGCCCAAAACGTCATTGCTTAATATGTGATGTGGTTATAACCACACTGGTCGACAAGGGTTCAACATGACGACCTGTTGGCGTCAAAACTGATGTGACATTTGTCACCCCTTGGCCTTCCGTCTAAAATATAGTGAATAGTCGGGATGTAGGCTTGTCAGTCACGTATAGATCTATACACACAATGTAACGACCCGTCTCCGGTATGATGATTCCATAGTATTTAATTAGAAGCTTGCAAGAGGGACTCAGCGAGTTCATAGCCTGACTCGCCGAGTAGGGACGGGATTTCGAGCACGTGTTAGTCGGCGACTCGGTGAGTCCATATTCAGGACTCGGCGAGTCTGCCTGCCTGGAAGAAACCCTAAAGCCCCGGGTTGTTCACTATTTAAACCACCTTATAGCCCCCAATCTCGCCTCCTTCACCCTCAGAAAGCTGTGAGAAAACCCTAATCCATCCTTGAGTGATCTAAGTGTTCTTGTGTTAAATTTTGAAGGCTTGAAGAAGGAGAAGAAGAAAGGAGCAAGGAGAAGAGGTGTAGAGCAAAGATCCAAGGGCAAATCAGAGTTCTTTAAGGTATTCTTCGGATTCCCTCCTGTTTTATGCTTTTAACCTCCATTAGAACTCTTCTAGATCTAGTTTGATGCTTTCCTCAAGCCTTATGATTGTATGGATACCCTATTATGACGAGATATCCTTAGATCTGTTCATTTAGGAGTTGTAAAGCCCAGATCTATTGCCTTTTTGAAGTTACCTTGCATGAAAACCCTAGATCTAGCCTTTATTATGCTTTTTGAGCCATTTTAGCTTCATGGATGCATATGGGCACGTAAAGATAGAATCTTTACGTGCTAATCGGGTTAAGGGAGTCCAGATCTATAAGTTTTATGCACTGGATTCAAGCAGAATCCAGCTTTGAGTTGCTGCATGCAAGCGACTCGGCGAGTCGGAAGAACGACTCGGCGAGTCGAGTCGCGAGTCCCCGTTTTTCCCCTTTTGAGTGATGGCGAGTGGAAGCCTGTGAGTAGTAGAGTGGACTCAGTTTGTTGGAGAGCAGACTCAGTAATGGAGGGACTCGGCGAGTTGTTCATACAACTCGGCGAGTCCAAGGCAATCTTCTTAAGTTCAAGAACAACTCGTCGAGTTGTTCATATGACTCGGCGAGTCGGATGAAGATTATCTGAGTTCTTGGATCGAGAGGGTACTCGTCGAGTCGATGCCATACTCGACGAGTAGCCACGAGTAGGGTTGAGAAGTGAGACTAGAGACTCGGCGAGTTGGCGGCCCAACTCGGCGAGTCAGGTCAACTGTGGGTTGACTTTGACTGAGAGAGTTGACTTTGACCAAGGGTAAAAGAGTCATTTTACCCCAGTGCAGTGTTTAGTATTTGATTGAGTGTGTTTATGGACTTGTAGCCGGGGAGATACCGGAGCAGCAGCAGTTAGCTTCCAGAGCCATTCACACAACAGCCAGTTCACGAGGTGAGTTTCCTTTCAGTAGGAACGGGTCTACGGCCACAATGCCGGCACGTTTAGTTAGCAGTAGTCTCGGACTTTGGTCCGATGCAGTAGTTAGAGTGCTTGATGTCTTTGTGATTCAAGCATGTTTGTGTTATGTGTTCCGGACTCTGTTCCGATGCAGTATGCAGTATATGTGATTATAATAGTTGATATGTGTTATGCTATGCCATGATCAGCCAGTTCCGGACTCCGGTCCGATGCAGTGGACAAGGTCCCAGTCAGTTCCGGACTTCGGTCCGATGCAGCTAGTTCCGGACTTCAGTCCGATGCAGTCAGTTCCGGACTTCGGTCCGATGCAGTTAGTTCCGGACTCTGGTTCGATGCAGGGGACAAGGTCCCAGTCAGTTCCGGACTTTGGTCCGATGCAGCTAGTTCCAGACTTCGGTCTGATGTAGTGGGCAAGGCCCAGTATGTGCTTTATATGTATTGTATGGTATGTGGCAGTTTGGGGGAGCTCACTAAGCTTCGTGCTTACAGTTTCAGTTTTGGTTTCAGGTACTTCCGCAAGCAAAGGGAAGAGCTCGGGATGATGACATCGCACACACCACAACTTCAGTCTTGTCCTGGGAGTTGATTTAGTTCTTGTTATGTTTGGATAACAGTTGTGATACAGTTTTCCCGCAGTATTTTATTATGATTTTCGAAACACGCAACATATGTTTTTATTATGTGATACTCAGTTTCGTGGTTTTGTTATATTAAAAATCGAAATTTTTGGGTGGTATTTTTGGGTTGTTTCAAGTTGGTATCAGAGCCCTGGTTTGAGGGATTCGGATACACCTCCGGGTGCATCTGAACTCAAACTAAGGGAAAGATAAAAAGATTTTCAAAAAGAAAAATGTTTTCGAATGAGATTTTGAAAAGCACTTAGAAAGAAAAGAATTTTTTTAAACAAGATAAGGGTGTGGTGCATGTGATCAGCCGAGCTCAAGTAAGTACTCCCAAATTACCCATACAAGTTTATGATCATTAGTTTCAGTTTCAGTTTTAGTTCCAGTTTCAGTTTCAGTTTCAGTAGAATAGCATGCTAGTATAGGACTAAGGATCTAGGAGGATGCCTTATGTGCCTGCTATATGTGTTACAACTTTATGAGAATTGCATGCTAGTATTGAGTAGACAGCAGTAGGATAGCCTGTTTAGGTTATGCCTGGTAGCGTGAGCTTAGCATTGTATGCTAGAGTAGCTTCTTGTTATGAGAATAGTTTGCCTGAGTATGTTTCCCTTATCCGAATGCTGCTTGCTTTGTGCCTTGTGGGACTCTAAGTGGTGGGAGTTAGCCATTGGGTGAATACGTCACATCACATGTGATCAGGGTTGAATAATCTCAGAGTGTTGGATTTGGCCCTATTGCGTAGCTCTCGTTTGAGTCCAACCGTTATAGGGACGAGTCTTTTACTCGAAGGATTATCCGAGCCTCATTGCATGTGATGGTATTCAGGTGGTGACTAATTAGCATTACAAGGAGGCCTTCAACAGCTGAGGACTGGTTTGAGTGGAGTCAGAGATTTCCCTAGGGCAAGCCTAGGATGAGAGTAGCAGAGATCAGTAGTAGTAGAAGTGACTTGGTGGAGTCAAGGCAGTTCTTGAGAAAAGTACGGATAGATGTGGAAGGTAGTATGGGCCCGTACTACTGAAAGCAGAGGATCCGTACTCGAATCAAGGAAGGTCGAGACAAGACCAGGGAGCTAGTAGTAGTATCAATGATTCCTTGAGATATTTCAGTTTTCTGATATTGCTATGATGTGTTTCAGTATGGCGGTTTTGCGTCCGAGGACAACATCCGACAGTGGAGGTGCCGGGGAGGGATCAGGATCAGGCTCGGGGAACGAGCACATGGATGAGCAGACCAGAGAGTTTCTTTCTTCAGAGATTACTCGTATCATTTTAGAGCAGACTCCTGTGATCTTCGGTTCGATCAAGGAGGGTATCTTAGAGCTGATGGATGAGAGATTGGGCACCTTCCGTGCCGAGATGGCGGCCATGATGGGGTCGCGTACACTTACATTCAGGGAGTTCAGGACATGTGGAGCTCCGGACTATCACGGGGCGCGGGACCCCATAGCGAGTACTAGATGGTTGGCGGATGTGGCCAACGCGTTCCGCACTAGCAGGTGTCCCGAGGGGGACAAGGTCAGATTGGTGTCCTGTCTTCTGAAGGACAGGGCACGGGATTGGTGGGAGGAGGTCGGACATACCATTGGAGATGATGCAGCATTGGATGCCATGACCTGGGCTGATTTCTCTACCAGGTTCAGGGCGGAGTTTGCACCAGTTATTGAGGTGCAGCAGCTAGCCAGAGAGTTTCAGGACCTCACCCAGACTACAGAGACCGTGGCGGAGATCACCGTCAAGTTCAGGGAGAGGGCTCTTCTTGTTCCTCAGTATGCGGCCGATGAGGAAATGAAGAAGGCCCGTTATCATGAGATGTTGCGGAGCGATATCCGCCAGTTTGTGAGCCGGTCCAGCTGTAAAACGTTGGATGACATGATGGCTAGGGCTCGGGAGAGGGAGATTGATCTCGAGATGGAGAAGAAGAGGAAACCGGAGGCGGTTTCGGGTTCAGGCAGTTCGGGCAAAAAGCCCAAGGTTTCTGATCACAGATCCAGGAGTCAGCAGAGCCACGGTCGATGTGGAAGTGTGGGAGATTGCACGAGGGAGTGTGCAAGGCAGGGAGTTCCGGTTGCTACAAGTGCGGTCGGACTGGGCATTTGAGCAGGGATTGTACGGCCCCTGCTACTGCCGTTGCAGCATCAGATCTGATTTGCTTTTAGTGCAATCAGAGGGGACATAAAAAGTCCCAGTGTCCGAGTTTAGCTGCAGCAGGGAAGGTGGCTGCACCTGCCCCTGCTACTTTGAGGATTACAGATGGCCGGCAGGGCCGAACTGAGGCGCCAGTGGCGAAGAGTAGAGCGTTTCAGATGACAGCAGAGGAGGCGCGAGCGACTCCTGATGTGGTGACGGGTATGTATCTTCCCTTTATCTCTTTATTTTATTGATTGATTATTGCTTATGATTGTATGTTTTATATAGGGTCGTTCTCTGTGAACGACATTTCTGCTATGGTATTATTCGATTCGGGGGCTACCCGATCATTCGTATCGCTTGCGCTTAGCAAGAGATTTAGCAGAGCTCCAGGGGAGCTGGATTGTCCATTAGAGGTTGAGATAGCAGATGACAGGACCGTGAGGGTCGGCAGAGTGCATAGAGGGTGTTCTCTTCAGTTGTTTGATGAGTAGTTTTCGGTGGACCTGGTTCCTATTCCCCTACGAGGGAATAAGGTTATTGTGGGCATGGATTGGCTAAGCCCCAATGGGGCGGTGATTGATTGTGAGCTTCAGCTAGTGAGGGTCCGCACTCCCAGTGGGTGAAAGTTAGTGATTCAGGGCGAGAGGCCACAGCGCGGACCGACCTTTTGTTCCGCCGCAAGGGCGAGGCGCTATTTTCAGCAGGGTTGCGCTGGTTATGTAGCTTATGTCTTGGATGTCCGGGAGAAGGGCAAGACGACAGTTAATGATGTCCCGATAGTGCGAGACTTCCCGGATGTATTTCCCGAGGATTTACCGGGAATACCTCCTGAGATGCAGGTTGAGTTTAGGATCGACCTGATTCCTGGTGCGGCTCCGATAGCCAAGGCACCGTATCGCCTAGCTCCCCCTGAGATGCAGGAGTTGTCTACGCAGCTGCAGGAGCTGCTAGACAAGGGTTTCATTCGGTCGAGCAGTTCGCCTTGGGGAGCGCCGATCCTGTTTGTAAGGAAGAAGGATGGGTCGCATCGTATGTGTATAGATTATCAGGAGTTGAATAAGGTGACGGTGAAGAACCGTTACCCACTTCCGAGGATAGATGATTTGTTTGACCAGCTTTAGGGAGCGTCTTGGTTCTCCAAGATCGATCTACGCTCCGGGTATCATCAGATGCAGGTTAGGGATGAGGATGTGCAGAAGACTGCTTTCAGGACCAGGTATGGTCATTATGAGTTTGTGGTGATGCCATTTGGGCTCACCAATGCCCCAGCCGCGTTCATGGATCTCATGAATCGCGTGTGCAGACCGATGCTGGATCGGTCAGTGATAGTATTCATAGATGATATCTTGGTATATTCCAAGACGCAGGAGCAGCACGAGGAGCACCTGAGGGAGGTGCTGGAAGTTTTGAGGAGGGAGAGACTTTTCGCAAAGTTCTCCAAGTGTGAGTTCTGGTTGTGCAAGGTGCAGTTCCTTGGTCACCTCGTCAACCAGAAGGGTATTTTAGTGGATCCGGCCAAAATAGAGGCCGTGATGCAGTGGGAGGTCCCGAAGTCTCCATCTGAGTTTCGGAGCTTCCTAGGACTGGCAGGGTATTACCGGAGATTCATTCAGGATTTCTCCAAGATAGCAGTGCCGCTCACCTGACTGACCAAGAAGTCGGTGGTATTTCGTTGGGGGTCTGAGCAGCAGGTAGCGTTCGAGACCCTCAGACAGAGATTGTGCAAGGCTCCGATCCTTACCTTTCCAGAGGGAGTAGAGGACTTCGTAGTCTACTGTGATGCCTCAATCACAGGTATGGGAGCATTGTTGATGCAACGAGGCCATGTGATAGCTTACGCCTCGAGACAGTTGAAGCCTCACGAGGCTAACTATCCTACCCATGATTTAGAGCTGGGGGCGGTTGTGTTTGCCCTCAATATTTGGAGGCATTATCTTTATGGGGTCCGATGTACTATCTACACGGATCACAAGAGTTTGAGATACCTTATGGATCAGCCGAGTCTGAACATGAGACAGAGGAGGTGGTTGGATGTACTGAAGGATTATGATTGTGAGATCCTTTACCATCCAGGGAAGGCCAACGTGGTGGCCGACGCCCTAAGCCGCAAAGTGTCGGCAGCCCCTATCAAATATTTGTGTTTGAGGATGACAGTGATTACTCCGTTGTTGGAACGGATCAGGGAGGCTCAGGTTGAGGGCCTCAAGGAGGAGAGGCAGAAGTGTGAGAGGATAGTGGGTCGAACATCTTCGTTTGATTATGACAATCGGGGATTGCTGACACTTCATGGGAGAGTGTGGGTACCGTACTGGGGAGGAGTACGGCAGGTGTTGATGGATGAGGCTCATAAGCCTCGATTTTCTATCCATCCAGGGGCGACGAAGATGTATAGAGATCTTCGACCCAATTATTGGTGGCCCTGCATGAAGCGGGACGTCGCCTGGTATCTTGAGAGATGCCTGACCTGCAGGAAGGTCAAGGCGGAGCACCAGAGGCCTCACGGCAAGATGCAGCCGTTAGACATTCCCGTGTGGAAATGGGAGGACATCACCATGGATTTTGTCACCAAGGTTCCTAGGACCGCACGAGGAGTGGATTCGATATGGGTAGTAGTGGATCGGTTGACGAAGAGTGCTCATTTTATCCCGATCCAGGATAGTATATCGGCAGAAAAGTTAGCCGATATCTATGTGCGTGAGATTGTGGCACGTCATGGAGTGCCGGTATCGGTGGTGTCAGACCGAGATGTCTGTTTTACCTCCAGATTCTGGAAGCGGTTCCATGACGAGATAGGTACTCGTCTTCATTTCAGCACTGCTTTCCACCCTCAGATGGACGGGCAGAGTGAGAGGACGATTCAGACTCTCGAGGACATGCTCAGGGCATGTGTTCTAGACTTCGGTGACAGTTGGGATAGATACCTTCCGTTAGCGGAATTTTCGTATAACAACAGTTATCATGCGAGCATTGACCGACCTCCCTTTGAGATGCTTTATGGGAGGAAGTGCAGGACCCCGATTTGTTGGGGCGAGGTAGGTCAGTGAGTCATTGGAAGCACAGAGGTGGTGCTCAAGACGACCGAGTTGATCCAGCAGGTCCGTAGTAGACTGCAGACTGCGCAGAATCGGCAGAAGAGTTACGCCAATAGGAGGCGTTCAGACTTGGAGTTCCGGGTGGGTGATATGGTCCTTCTGAAGGTCTCACCTTGGAAGGGTGTTATCAGGTTCCGGAAGAGGGGCAAGTTGGGTCCCAGGTTTATTGGTCCTTTCAGGGTTTTGGCCCGGGTTGGTCGGGTTGCTTATCGGTTAGATCTTCCTGAGGAGCTTAGTCAGATCCACAACACTTTCCATGTGTCTCAGTTGAGGAAGTGTTTGGTGGATGAGTCAGCAGTCGTTCCCCTAGAGGATATTCAGGTTGATAGCAGCATGAATTATATTGAGAGGCCGGTCGCGATTCTGGATTGGAAGACAAAGACCTTGAGGAACAAGGAAATTCAGTTAGTGAAAGTGCAGTGGCAGCACCGGAAGGGGTCTGAGTGGACGTGGGAGGCTGAGGAGGAGATGAGAGAGCACTATCCGGAGATATTTGCGGATTCAGCCGTAGCAGACTTCGAGGACGAAGTCTGAGCCAAGTGGGGGACAATTGTAACGACCCGTCTCCGGTATGATGATTCCATAGTATTTAATTAGAAGTTTGCAAGAGGGACTCGGCGAGTTCATAGCCTGACTCGCCGAGTAGGGACGGGATTTCGAGCACGTGTTAGTCGGCGACTCGGCGAGTCTATATTTGGGACTCGGCGAGTCTGCCTGCCTGGAAGAAACCCTAAATCCCCGGGTTGTTCACTATTTAAACCACCTTATAGCCCCCAATCTCGCCTCCTTCACCCTCAGAAAGCTGTGAGAAAACCCTAATCCATCCTTGAGTGATCTAAGTGTTCTTGTGTTAAATTTTGAAGGCTTGAAGAAGGAGAAGAAGAAAGGAGCAAGGAGAAGAGGTGTAGAGCAAAGATCCAAGGGAAAATCAGAGTTCTTTAAGGTATTCTTCGGATTCCCTCCTGTTTTATGCTTTTAACCTCCATTAGAACTCTTCTAGATCTAGTTTGATGCTTTCCTCAAGCCTTATGATTGTATGGATACCCTATTATGACGAGATATCCTTAGATCTGTTCATTTAGGAGTTGTAGAGCCCAGATCTATTGCCTTTTTGAAGTTACCTTGCATGAAAACCCTAGATCTAGCCTTTATTATGCTTTTTGAGCCATTTTAGCTTCATGGATGCATATGGGCACGTAAAGATAGAATCTTTACGTGCTAATCGGGTTAAGGGAGTCCAGATCTATAAGTTTTATGCACTGGATTCAAGCAGAATCGAGCTTTGAGTTGCTGCATGCAAGCGACTCGGCGAGTCGAGTCGCGAGTCCCCGTTTTTCCCCTTTTGAGTGATGGCGAGTGGAAGCCTGTGAGTAGTAGAGTGGACTCAGTGAGTTGGAGAGCAGACTCAGTAATGGAGGGACTCGGCGAGTTGTTCATACAACTCGACGAGTCCAAGGCAATCTTCTTAAGTTCAAGAACAACTCGTCGAGTTGTTCATATGACTCGGCGAGTCGGATGAAGATTGTCTGAGTTCTTGGATCGAGAGGGTACTCGTCGAGTCGATGCCATACTCGACGAGTAGCCACAAGTAGGGTTGAGAAGTGAGACTAGAGACTCGGCGAGTTGGCGGCCCAACTCGGCAAGTCAGGTCAACTGTGGGTTGACTTTGACTGAGAGAGTTGACTTTGACCAAGGGTAAAAGAGTCATTTTACCCCAGTGCAGTGTTTAGTATTTGATTGAGTGTGTTTATGGACTTGTAGCCGGAGAGATACCGGAGCAGCAACAGTTAGCTTCCAGAGCCATTCACACAGCAGCCAGTTCACGAGGTGAGTTTCCTTTCAGTAGGAACGGGTCTACGGCCACAATGCCGGCCCGTTTAGTTAGCAGTAGTCCCGGACTTTGGTCCGATGCAGTAGTTAGAGTGCTTGATGTCTTTGTGATTCAAGCATGTTTGTGTTATGTGTTCCGGACTCTGTTCCGATGCAGTATGCAGTATATGTGATTATAATAGTTGATATGTGTTATGCTATGCCATGATCAGCCAGTTCCGGACTCCGGTCCGATGCAGGGGACAAGGTCCCAGTCAGTTCCGGACTTCGGTCCGATGCAGCTAGTTCCGGAATTCGGTCCGATGCAGTCAGTTCCGGACTTCGGTCCGATGCAGTTAGTTCCGGACTCTTGTCCGATGCAGGGGACAAGGTCCCAGTCAGTTCCGGACTTCGGTCCGATGCAGCTAGTTCCAGACTTCGGTCTGATGCAGTGGGCAAAGCCCAGTATGTGCTTTATATGTATTGTATGGTATGTGGCAGTTTGGGGGAGCTCACTAAGCTTCGTGCTTACAGTTTCAATTTTGGTTTCAGGTACTTCCGCAAGCAAAGGGAAGAGCTCGGGATGATGGCATCGCACACACCACAGCTTCAGTCTTGTCCTGGGAGTTGATTTAGTTCTTGTTATGTTTGGATAACAGTTGTGATACAGTTTTCCCGCAGTATTTTATTATGATTTTCGAAACACGCAACATATGTTTTTATTATGTGATACTCAGTTTCGTGGTTTTGTTATATTAAAAATCGAAATTTTTGGGTGGTAATTTTGGGTTGTTTCACACAATGTATGTTCTCTCTCCAAGAGACTCTGGTTACAAAACGCGACCTAACAAGTATATTGCTAAGCCGTGAAGTAGACTCACATTAATGTTATCTTGTTCTTGTTATTGTATGTTCCTTCTGTTCTTTGTTATTGTATGTTCCTCCCTATTTCTATTTATAGTATGTTCTTTCTCTTTCTCATTATAGTATGTTCCTTTCTGTTCTTGTTATAGTATGTTTTGAACCCCTAAACTATACCTATTATACTTACTAGTATGTTTGTTTTGAACTGTCTCTGATTTGTAGAAAATACTCGATTATCTACTGAGTTATGCTCGTACTTTTAAAACGGTGTTTATAAACAATAAAGTAACATAACTTAAAAAGAGTTTTTGAAATGGTTTGATCACTTATAAAAGCATAAGAAATCCTTTACTGTGATGGTTATCAGTTATCACAAAATGGTTATCAGTTATCACAAATAACATTTACACAATTATTATTGTGTTCAACTTGTATCCCCCCCTAAAAGCATTTAAAACATTTAAAAGATTGATTATAGGGGTATGAACTCACCTTATGTGGGTGATTCAATCGAAGATTCGCGTAAGGATGAGAAGTTCCACGAGTGAAGTCCCGAGACACAAACGAGTCCTAATGACATATATTGATACATATATGCATGAAATTAGCAAATCTAACTACAAAGGTGATTGGGAACACAACCTAGGATGTAAGGATAACTCACCAAAGAAGTGTTGAAAACAAGATATGAGGTCGAAGGAGTGTTCACGGCCCAAATGAAGGATAGTTCATGGCCTAATGGAGTTCACAGTCCAAATGGATGAATGGTCCAAGACCCAACTTGATGAGTGGTTCACGGCCTACTTGAGTGATTCACGGTCCACTTGAGTGGTTCACAACCCAAACTTGTAGAAAACTTGAAGATCTTTGTGTTTTGGCTAGTGTTTGAAGATCCTAAGTTGTATTATAAGGAGATACGAAGGAAAGAGGGTGAAAAGAGTGGAAATGGTGTTCTTGAACTTATGATACTTGAGAGAGAAAGGGGTTGTTTGCAGCCAAGAGAAAGAAAAGTGAGGAATAAATGAAAGAAAAGTGTATATATATATATATATATATATATATATATATATATATATATATATACATACATATATATAAACACCTTTTGATGGGTTTTCCGGATTAATTTCATTCCTCTAATCATAAGCGGAAAGGGGTTGTTTGCAGCCAAGAGAAAGAAAAGTGATGAATAAATGAAAGAAAAGTGTGTATATATATATATATATATATATATATATATATATATATATATATATATATATATATATATATATGTAGGAGGGGTTCACGGCCACCCTTGGGTTCACGGCCGTGAACACCTTTTGATGGGTTTTCCGGATTAATTTCATTCCTCTAATCATAAGCTAACACTTCTCGACATCCAATCCAACAGTGTACTAGGCTTAGAACTCATTAGAATGACCCTTAAAAGGCTAGTAAGCAATGGAATTAAGTATGACTTTTGGTTGGATTGATTGGCTTTACCGGATAAATTTTTTTGGGTTGTCTCACTAGATCTCGAAATTTTGGAGGCCAAAGGAAAGGGTTAAGAAACCCTTTGCAATCCCTTAACTTCCTCCCTAAGGCACCCAAGGCACCCTTAGAGCCCAAGAAACCCAAGGACACTCTAGATTTTGTTCCCCCCCCCCCCCCCCCATCTCTTTAGGGAGGTTCTAGAATTGCCCAATACTCAACTATTAAACATTGTCACATTTAGTCCCTGTACTTTTAATTAATTCCTTTAAACCCAAAATTAATTCCAAATTAAATATTAATTAAACAATATGATTTCTAGTTAATATATTATTTCCATAATACATTAATAAATCATTTAATTAATTTATTAACCAAGTAATAAATTAATAAATCATTCTTCTCCCTCTAAAAGTTATCATATTCAATTGCCAAGTTTTAAGGCAACCCAAAAGGACTGAGCTACTATCAATTCAAGTTTATACCAATTATAGTTATGAGCTTAGACACCTAATACAACATGGTATACATAGATTTAGGGGATGTAATATCTCTTTTCATCCATCCTGCTCAGAAACACAAATTGATAATCAATATACCAATGACCAAATCTGGAAAGTATAGTAAACAAAAGAGTTCTTGACAACCATTAGCAAAACACAACTAAAGTACCACAATTATTTTTCATTTTAAGGTATTATATTCTGAAATGATAAAAGTAGTAAAGGCCTAAAGGGTGAGTTATATCTTTCCCGTACATTGTAAAGCAAGTAAATAAAAGTATGTAGCTATTTTCTGTATTTGACAATGTCTAACATGATTTTCTACAATTACCTGTCCCGAGGAGAATATTTGCATCAGATTCACACTTTAAATCTGTCCAACTTCTTCATTCACAATTGTTTTTTAGATTCATGAGCTTCTCTTCATGCTATTGAATCAAGTTCTTGACACCTAGGTGGGAAGTATATAATTATAGCCAAAGTTGGCACTGATTTCTCTTAACATGTAGTTATACATTACATAAGATTCCAAATAAACCTACAATAAAGGAACCAAAAGTAATGTAATGAATTCCTAAGTATAAAATTTGAGGAAAAATAATCTTTAACAAGATTGATTTGCTTACTTTCTAACACAAAAAGACATATATTCCCTTGTTACTTAACCATAAAAATAGCTCAAAACTTGTTTGTTTTTGTCCAATAAACAGAATGAATATGTACAAGTTAAGAACATGAATAAACCTGAGTGATCTTGGGAAGATTATACATTTTTCGACCTTTATATAACACTACAATCAATTCTTTATGCTCCCGAGCATCAGAACATACTCTGTGTTCATGACATCAATAAAATCATATAAAAATCAAGAAGGCACATTCACGGGAGGTATAAAATCAAATATGGAAATAAATTTATTTGGTATAAAATGATTACTTTCATATGTTTCATACCTTTGCTTTAATTCTCAATGGAGAGAATTATTGAGCAGGAACTATCTGTTTGACGCCAACTAAGAGACCTGAAAGAGCCCCACCAAATCTAGAGATAGGCATGTAACTACAAGTAAGATAAAAACATATCAAAATTGTAGCTATTAGGATTTCATTATCAGATGCTAGAGTAGAATCCAGACGATCTCAAAAACTGTGTGCCTTCACATTTGAATGACCATTGAAGCATGTAAATAAATTTAACGATATAATTGTTTTTGTTTGTAGATGCAGTGTCAGTGAATGAAGTTAACATTTTTAGTGATTGTTGTTGAAATCGACAGTGATTGTGGTCGATCATCAACATGATCGATTGTGTGAGCGATGGATTAGGGAAAATTACGGGACCGAGATCGAGAGATAAAGAGATTGAGATCGAGAGATCTGTAGATCAATCTGGATGCGAATCAATCGTCCGAAATAAGGTGGAGATGCAAATTGGGACTGGTTGTTTAAATCGGAGTACCCGACTCTTCACATCAGTGACTGCACCATGGTCTCTCCAATCGAAATCATCTGGTGTTTGCACATGTCCTAGAAAAAAACACACACAACACAAATTACTCACGTATGTATGTGAACGTAAACTTGCAAAAGAATATGAAGAAGCTTCTTATTATATTCAATAAACAAAGTTACAACTAATGTAAGGAAAGCTACTACTATATATACTACTCTAGCTATGCTATCTATCCAATTAATAAATCATAATCACGTTTCAAAAACTTACTCCTAAATTAAAGCTAGATATAGGATAAAAACCCCTCATGAATCGGTCTTGCTTTTGAACAAGTAAACTTTTTTTTTTTTATTATTATTTTCCATGTTTATTATTTATGAATATGCTCCATCAGTTGCCCATACCGTAAGTTACAGGATCATGACGACCCGTAAACAAAACTATTGAACTGTGATCCGTTGACCCTTACCTGTGACCTAATAAATAAACGATTAACCTAACATCCGAGAGATCGTTCATCAGAAGGATCAGAGCCTCGCTGGCGTTGGCAGGAACCTGAGATGAGATCGAGGTTTTTGGAGGCGATACGACCCGTCGCGGGTTGGAGGATAGATTGTTCGGAAGGATCGACGGAAGGAAAAGAAAGGTTGGAGGATAGATTGTTCGGAAAATAGGTGGCGGTGTTGCATCCATGGCCAACAGGTGATCTTCTTCTTCATCTTATTTTGATTTGAATCCAAGTAAATTTGGATGTTTGGGTTTTCCTGAAAAAATTTATGATAATGGATGGGATATAACTCATGGTTGTTTGGGGTTGTTTCTTGAATTCAAGAAACTGAATTGGTAAGACTATCACTATTTTTTTTGAAGAAACTGAAGAAGCACACCACGTGTTTGATAAAATGCATAGTTGATATTCTCTTAGTTTTGGCCAACTCAGGTGTGTGTGTGTGTGTGTTTCAACTGATCAAAATTTTCTTTTTTCCTCCATTAACATATGCGGTTAACAGTGTCTGTCTCCTTTGCAGCTACATGTTTCAATAGGTCACAGTTTCGTCTATTGATACCCTTGTTAGAAGCCATGCCAAAGGAACTTGGTGCTAGCCTGCATGATATGCTTAATCTGATCACAGGTAATTTCTTGAAACAACATTCTGTCATGGCCTCCATGTGTTCGATAAAATGCCTCAATGAAAAAATAGTTAAAAATCTTTAATGTTTTTACTTCAATTTGTTCCTTATTCTTTTCAGAACTATATAACTCAATTTAGATTGGGTTGGATGCCATTTTCATAACAATAGGTTGATGCTAGTTCCTTATTCTGTCAGAATTTGCAGTTAAATACATTGAGCATATCGAGAAGAAACACAGGGAACCCGAAGAATGTTAGTTCCTTATTCTGTCAGAATAGGTTGATGCTAGTTCCTTATTTTGTTTGTTGGGTATATTCTTGATAATACAAATTCTTAAAGAATATTCTTGCAGAATAGTTTATTTTGTAAGAATATTATTTGTTGTATTCTGATAGAATTGTAGTTAATTATTTGTATGTTTAATGTGAAGGTTTTACAAGTGTATCACTACAAATTACTTGGCAATGAATTTCTGGTAGAAATGGCTTCAAGAATGGCTTAAAGACCTGAAGGGAAAGGGTTGAAGAATGAATTAAAGAATGATCACACTCATTTTTTAAGAATGTTGTTATTTTTTAAGAATTATACTTGTTATTCTTTCAGAATGTTTTGTTATTATTCAATGAATCACAATCATACAATGTAATTTTTTGATATATTATTAGTTCAAGAATCGATTTTGTGTATTCTTTCAGAATGTATTTACTAGTTTATGTTTGGCATTCTGCCATTCTGACAAAATAAAATCGAAAAATACATTTACTAGTTTATGGTTGACATTCTATCATTCTGACAGAATAAAATCGGATTTTAAAATTTGAATTAATTTAAAATATTCAGATTTTTAAAAAATAAAGGAATTAATCATCCCTAAAAATACGAAAATTTCCTTTTTTAATATAGGTTAATTGACTAAAATGCCCTTATGCGGAAATTTGTGTGATTATATGATACATGCTATCCTATTCTACTACCATAGACCCTCAAATCATGACATTTGATTATATTCCATCCGATGGTCCAGATCTGTGCATTCTGGCACACAATAGTTAGTAAAAACAAAATAACCTAACCCTATATATATATATATATATATATATATATATATATATATATATATATATATATATATATATAATTTTGGATTTCTTGTGATGTCATGGTTTTCAAAATATTTGTGTGTGAGACTTAAATTCTCAAACTTCAACCGTAAAACATCAATTCAACTATGGTTTTCAAAATATTTGTCTCTAGTGAGACTTAGGTGTTGTTTGTTTTTTTAAGTCAAAATGTCTACAATCTGCGGACCACATCTGCAAGCCTCTGCGGCAGAAGAGGTGAACCAAATGTCTGCAGTCTGCAATAAGAAGACTGTTTGTTTTTAACGTCTGCGGGATGTTAAAATAAATTGATTTTTTAAACTTAATTTTATGTCATAAACATTAAAAATACATTTTTAACAAAAAAAAAAAAAAAAAAAAAAACTGCACGGTGGCCCATGTTTTTTTTTTCTTTTTTGGTTTAGGTTAAAATGAGGTCTGAAGACCTTTGAAGACAGTGGCCCATGTCTGCGCCAGGAAGACCCCGCGCATACGTTTTCTGATCTGCGCACTTCCAAAAAACAAACAATCTGCGAGGACATATGTCTGCGCGTTGTCTGCGCGGCGCAGACAAAAGTGGTTGGGTAGATCTTCACACAAAAAACAAACAACCCCTTAAATTCTCAAACTTCAGCCGTAAAACATCAATTCAAGTATACTTGATACCGTTTGGTTAAAACACGCAAAAAGATATAAAATTCCTATTATGTTGCAAACATACGACTTCCAGTCGCCTTATCTAATTAATTTTTTTTTTTATATACAAACTCAGTAAAAACAAATTATTCATTCAATAAAACTTTGAAACAAAATCGGTTAATTGGGTTAGTTGGATGTAGAATCTTATTTTGGCCATTGTAACGTGTTGCAATTGTTTTTTCGCTAAATAAGTTTTAATAAAGTTAAACTGTTCAATATAAAAAATAAAAATGGATTACTATTAATCAATATTGGGCCGATCTTGTATTAATAACTAATAAGGTATTAAGAGTTAACAGTGTTTCTTGGGCTGAGCTCCACCTATACAATTTATAGTATATCTTATTCTTATAGATTTCATTTTTTTAATCAGTGTTTTAAAAATTCTGATTAGACATCGATTAATTTATGGTTAGTCTTTATGTGCTACTCGGCCGACTAAAATGTGTCCAGCTACTAATCCTTACCTAGACAATGAGTGAAGTTGTTGAAGACGGTTACTTTTCAATATTTTAATGAATTAATATCTCAATAGAAACTATTTGATGAATGATCACTGTTGTACTAATCGTATTAACATATTTTGTAATAATATTAGTGATACTTATAAAATTTGGTATGATATTAATTATATTTATTGTTTTAAAATTTAACGAATTTACAATTTAGGGTCTTCGATTAGTCCTCGACTAATCCCCAACTAAGCCAACTAATCCCTAGTCGATAATCGACCAACTAGGTACCCTAGCGACGTTTACGACCTTGATTTTAACCAAAGTACTTGCCCAAATTGAAAGAGATAAACCTACACAATTTATGTTACATATTTAAATATGAAAATCAAATACAGTTTATGGAATAAAAGACATATATAAATGAAACTTCCTATATTCCGATCGATATTGGAAAAAATACAAATGATAAACTGCTCTATCTGAGTGATCTATGTCAACCCATCCCAGGGCTCATATGGAATGTTAATCGCGAAACACTAACAAAATGTTAGACGTGCTAGGGTTTGAACCATAAACCTCATGCATGAAATTTCAGATATCGACCAGTAAACTCCTATAGTAAACTCCTTTAATTGGTGGTAATTCTCAACACAGCCCGTGACAAGACACTAACCAGGCACCAAGATAAATAGGTTTGGGTAAGTTTTTTTTTGACCTGTTGAACCTGTTTATTATATGGGTCGTGTTTGAGTTTGCAAATAATTTGTGGGTTAGCCTATGGACCCATTTATTGTATTATATTAAAAAAAAATAATAAATAAATAAATAAACATATATATATATATATATATATATATATATATATATATATATATATATATATATGTATGTATATGTATATAAAGGAGATAATAAGGATTACACTACAAGAATAACAGGCTATCGCGACGACACGTATCCCGACAAGAAAAGTCATCGCTAAAAGGTGGGCTCTGCCGACGACAAGGTGTCACCAAAACGATTTACTACTTTGACCATATCTGTTTGACCTTAAAAGGTATCCAGACGACAAGTCGTCGGGACAACATGGGCGGGAAAGACAAAAAATTTCGTGGTCATCTGAAACTCTATGCCGATGACAAGTCGTCGGTATAGGCTACAACAAATTAATTTTTTATTTATTTTTATTCGATTTTGTAGAAAACCGAAACCGCATAGTTTTCTGAAACTCTATGCCGACAAGAAGTCATCGGTATATGGTAAGAATCCAACATGACGATCCGTATGAAAATTTTAATTTCTTTTAATAAGACAAAAGATAGAAACGACGTCGTTATTTGAACCCTATACCGACGACATGTCGTTGGCATAACATTTTACCCTTACAGAAGAAGGTATCAGTCATCGTTCATCGTTTAGTTGCAGCGAACGATACACTCTTTCTCTCTCGGAATGACCGATGATTTTGCACAATCTTCACGGGCAACGAGATATAGATACATATTTGGTCCTTGTTTTCTTGATTGTTTATGATTGCTAAAGTTTTTAACTCCAAATTTGGGGTTTTTATTTCTTGCCAGCCGTGAACCACCCTCCACCCTTCACATGTTCACCACCGTCTTTCCTTCACTACCATCGTCGACCACCCCGCTCCTTCCAGCTTATCTTCTTCTTTACAGCAGGTAAGGATGAAGTTTTTTTGATTTTGGGGGTTTTTTCTTTTGTTTTCTTATTTTGTGCTTTTTTGGTGCCCACCACCCACCACCGGAGGATCACCATTAAATCCAACCACCAAAATCCGGCCATCACATGAAGAACATAAAAAATCTGTGAAAAATATTTATATAAAAAAGCAATCTTATACCGACGACATGTCGTCGGTATAGGTTTATCTGTAAAAACTGTTGGAAACTTTTCCCTACGACATTTCGTCGGTATAGATTTATAATAAAACTTTTTATTTTTACCTCGAAAATCTTCCCGACGATCATATATAGACGACAATTCGTTGCATAGGTGCATTTGTACCGACGACATCTATATCGACGATATTTTTGACTTTTACCGACGGAGCTATACCGATGACTTTGTATGGTCGACAAGTCGTCGGTATAGGTTTTACCGACGACATGTCGTCGGCATAGGTGTTGAAAAAGTCATCGGTATAGACCTCGTTCCTTGTAGTGTTATAAGTAAACATGTGATATTTAGATTTCTTTTCTTGTGATCTACGAACTTGAATTTGACCCATGAATCCAAATAATATAACTCACAAACCCACGAAGCCGTATAATTAAACAAGTTACGTGGGTTGACCTGTTTATGACTAATCTGGGTAAGTTTCAGCAAGACGACACGAATATTTATATGGGTCGTATCCGGGTTGTGCTTTTACGACCCACCGGCCCGAACACGACACCCCTAACTTCGTGGGGAAAAGAATCGTTTTTTCCGAGAACACCGAAAAACTAAAATCCGCTCTACACAGTTTTGATCTTGGTTATAAAAAATGATTTTCTGTTTTTTGGTTTAACCTGGTTGCGAAACTGGTTTTCTTGTTAATATCTTTTGAAGTTGAAACGACGTGATTGGTTTTTGAGGGTCAGTTTAGAGTAATACTAGTTCTAAACCAAGGTCAGATAGCTATTAAAGCAATTTTGTTTTGAATTGATGTGTCATGCTTCGTTGGTGTTCTCACGATCGACTTGTTTCAATATTTCTTTCGGATTTGTAGCAGTGGTGCTTGGTTTTATATCCGCTCTAGGGGACAAAGTTTTATTGAGGGTCTTCTGGAGTCAATAAAAAGATGGAAGAACGAATTTATTTGGTTGAATTCATCTCATTTTTCATATCGTAACATATTTCACCTTCCATGTACTATTAAGGATCAAAAACCTGATAGGACTTCCGATTTAGCGCATTATATAGACAAGATCTCTCGTTTAAATGTATCAATGAAGAAATTCCTAGAGGCAGTATTAGGGAAAGTTGGTATGAGCCCTCACTGGA
This sequence comes from Lactuca sativa, assembly GCF_002870075.4. Taxonomy (NCBI): domain Eukaryota; kingdom Viridiplantae; phylum Streptophyta; class Magnoliopsida; order Asterales; family Asteraceae; genus Lactuca; species Lactuca sativa. Next base: position 195,253,790 of record NC_056624.2, read on the forward strand.
TACGTATGGGTTTCGTTCCTTTGTTGTATGTTCGAGGGCCATGTATTATTTTCATATTTATGTATTTGTTGTTTTTTCTTGCATATCGGTTGTCTAGTTGCTTTGATTTTGTCGTTAGATGGGAGCCGACTGCCATTCTTATTACTTGATTTTGTTGAGGGTCGGTGTTTTTCCCAGGAGTTGGACTATGATGAATTTAAATTGCCTTTAATTGATGATAGCTTAAATTAATGATGATGAAGATGAAGGTAGTAATGCAGAGGAATAAGAGGAAGACGAAGAGGAATTTGATTCTTCTATTCGGGTTTATGATTCTTATGATACCAATGATGGTGCTAGTGAGAAAACCCCTAGTTTTGTTGTTCCTCATGTTGTGTTGAATGATGATATGAGGATGGCGATGGTGAGCATGATGATGGGGGTTTGGTTCTTCAAAAAAGAAACATGGGCTTGGTTGTGTCTACCACTTTTGTAGTGGTATTTTCTGGTAGAGAGGGTGGCAGTGGAGTAGAGCTGTAAAGAGATCTTGCTCTTTGGATCCTACTGCTTTTCAGTTATTTGCTGACAATTTGGGTGTTACTAGGCCTCTTTCTTACATCGGGCAGCTAAACAGGGGAAGTCCCCCTCGAGATGTAAATACTCCACACCCTTTTGGGGCCATTTATGCTCCCTAATGGGAATATAGGCGGGGCTAGTCTTTGTTGGATCCTAAAGTGGCCATGTCGTTTTTTTCTTCCCCTAACACCAGTGTTGTAAAACTCGCCGAGTTGGTCGATTACTCCTCCGAGTACTCGCTACTCGGCCCCTTACCGAGGCGAGTTACAGAATCCCGAGTACTCCCCGATCGGCCTCTTACTGAACTGAGCAGTGTTGTAAAATTGTTCAACTCGGTGATTATATATATATATATATATATATATATATATATATATATATATATATATATATATATATATATATATATATATATTATATACTTATTGCGAAACTGGTTTTCTTGTTAATATCTTTTGAAGTTGAAACGACGTGATTGGTTTTTGAGGGTCAGTTTAGAGTAATACCAGTTCTAAACCAAGGTCAGATAGCTATTAAAGCAATTTTGATCGGTCCACTTTTCGGTTTCGTTATTTCGTATTATTCGGTTCCAATCTAGTATGGTTAGAACTTAGAAGCCAATCACCAGCCCTGTTGACTGTTCCATAAGTTACATATTTGATTGTAGTTAGGTGTATCCGTTTTTTTAATACTATTAGTTAACGTACCTAAATTTATCTGTTTCCTATTAAATGCGACACCTAATTCGGGTTTAAAAGCGAAGAGGTGCATGGATGATCGTACACTGCTTCAAACTTGAATGAAATGCATCATATACATAATACATGAATAGGGTTTCACCAATTAAATTGGCTTTCGTATGCATTTAATTACCAGTTTAAGACACGGATTTAATCTAATGATATGTCAAAATGAACTATTTTTAGCAATTCTTAGGTTTATTTTGTTGATGGCTTGGTTTAACAATACTTTGGAACATAAGTACAAGTATGACAACTAAAAAAACATATTCAATTGTAATTTTATGGCTACAAGAAAACATATTTTAATACTTTCATGAACTAAACTCAAGAAACGAAACTAAAGTATGTGCATCAAAGTGTGAAAGTAAACCTCTCTTCCCCATTGATTTAGTCCAGGAGACAAAGATGTTTTGGTATGTCCAAAATTAAACATCGCTATGCAAATATGTTTAAGTTTGCTCTACAACTCATGTTTTTGTTTTCTTGTTTTCTTGTTTTTGTTTTCTAGTTTTTGTTTTTTTATAAACAAAAGTTGTTGGAAACAATGTGAAGGGGAAACACAAAAAGGGAAAAGATGTGATCCAGATTTGGGATGTACATATCTCAAGGGCGCACGTGAGTGTGGGCTCTCATGCACGTGTGTTTATGGTCTTGATATTTGTATTTTATGTCTCATGCCCAAAGGACTTGGTGCTTTATTTTATTATTGTCAAAATCTATTTTTTTCATGGCTTCAATCCCCATGATTTTTCAATAATTTACTGTAGTCGTATGTACTTATTCATTTTTTGACTTGTACAATATAACTTTGAAACTGCAAACTATGATGCCCTTCCTCCCTGCATGTGTTAATATATTTGTTTCTTCTCTCGTATAAATCTGCTCATCTCTTGATTGTACCATAGAGCTATAAATTTCTTATGTTAATGCATCTTTTACTTGTAGTGTATACTTTATTTATTTTTTTATCATATTTTATTGATTGATATTAAAATTCATATTAACATGCTTCTTATCGACCTTTGTCCACCCTTTTCCCATCAATTTTATGAAGATACTAACAATATAACTATCATACACTAAAAGATGCATCTTAATACACAGATGTTTATCCTTTTCAATTCATGGACTTGCTAACTTTAAACAAAATTTATGATTTTAAAATAACATCAAGTCACTTAAAAATTGCATGCTTCCCACACATTTATAATCTTCTAATTTGATAAACCGGTTTATAGAATAGTTTGGTAAACATGGGGTTATTTGTTTTGCATCATGACATACGCATGTTGAAATAAAAAAATGCATTCTTATTGGATAAATTTGGAGCTCATAAAAGATAGAAAAATAAAGAATACATATCGTGAGTGTGTTATATGTATTATTCTTGAGCATAAACCATTCATAAACTATAAGATATAAGAAATAAAATAAGATGTCCATAAACATTGTGCAATCTATAAATGATTAAACCTTATCCAAAAATTGAACCATTGATAATCTAGTACTTCTAAATGGTGATATAGAAAAAACAAAAATAAAAAACATAATAGAATTTTGAGACCAATTGTTAAGAACAACTATTGATGTATACTTGTGACCCACACAATGAAAATCTAATGGTTGATGAGTCGGATCCCACATACGATGTTTAGGGTTCAAATCTTGATACACCCCAAACATTACTAGCGTTCCACGATGTACCTCTAATATTGTCCTTGGAGCAGGTTGATGTAGACCACTTAGATGGTACAGTTTACCATTTTTTTTTACTTTGTTGGAACCTAGTATTAGACGTCATTCCACCATCAATTGCTTCTATAGGGTCATAGTGACAATTCAATTTCAATTTTTTTTTATTCCTCCATTTTGGCATTGTTCCCACATTTTTTTATATAACTTCCAATGATTTTCTTCTTCATTCACTATATAGTTATGATTGTGCATCGAGTGCAGTTGACTTTTATCATAGAAAGGTAAATTTTGGATGGTGCTTTGATGGTTAGATGGAAGAGTTTGAAAACAAAAAGATGATGCTTTTCAATGTTGACTTTAAAAAGAGTTATGACTCACCTTATTTGTTTATTATTGTTATGGAGGGGTTGCATGTGTGTATGGAGGATGTTATACCCGTTGCTATATGGTTTTTCTAATATGTGTTAGCTGGTTGTTAATAACCTCTTCTAACGAAACGAGCACTAGGGAATACACACTGCAAAAAGGGGGGAAATACTAGGTTAGAAAGCTATATTGAGGGATGAACCTAAGTATTGCTCTCTGATGCTTAAGTAAAATGTCGGTTGAAGCTATAAGTAAAATTGCTTAAATTCGAGAAGTAGTGATACCACTTTGATGTGCACTTGGTCCCCTTTTATACATGCAGTCGGTCAAATTTGTTGCCTTTCTAATTGGGTGTTTCTTGTGTCTAGTGGTTGCAAGGGTAGAACCCTTCAATATAATAATATTGTTTTTCCATGTTTCCCGTGATAATGTTTGAGGATTCATACGAAGTATTTCCTTGCTATAGTTTATTACAATTCAGTGTGATCGGTTGGTTTTTAGTTGCTCTTGGCTACCATCTTGTATTTGTATTTAGGCTTGTTGCCTTTGTTCGGGTTTTTTTTAATTGTGTCGGCTCGTCCTTGTGTATGGGTCGATCCCAATACACTATTAAGCCCCCAACCCAATTTTAAAGGCGGCTGCTAAACAGTTTTTAATAATTGGGCTTAAATGTGCATTAAAACATTAAGGGTATCGAATTGTCCATTGCGTTTTACATGTTCCTAGGTTTCCGTGTGGCCTTCATGTTTCCATGATTTGGCAATGCTTGCTGCTCCCACACTCTATTCATTATAAATTCTTGTCACATCCTATTGTCTTCTTCCCTCGACCTTTTCAGTTATTCTTCCTATTCTTGTTACTTCGTTTTCTTTGAAGAAGAAGAAAAATGTATTGCCCTATGATTCCTGCCCTTACATCGACCGTCACTCACGAACTATTGGACCAGATTTATTTTAAATACCATCTTGTTGAGGAGGATGGCGCTGTCATTCCTGGTGCTACTACGATCGTTGACTGTCATCTGCCCAGTAAGATATGCTTCCATTTCTATTATTTCGAAGCTGGTTTGGCCGGGAGTTCCTCCTACCCCTTTGTTTGGCCAAATTATTGAAGCCTATAAGATATATACTTGCCAACTAAAGCCTAAATCTATTTCAAAGATAGTTTGTTTTGAATTGATGTGTCATGCTTCGTTGGTGTTCTCACGATCGACTTGTTTCAATATTTCTTTCGGATTTGTAGCAGTGGTGCTTGGTTTTATATCCGCTCTAGGGGACAAAGTTTTATTGAGGGTCTTCTGGAGTCAATAAAAAGATGGAAGAACGAATTTATTTGGTTGAATTCATCTCATTTTTCATATCATAACATATTTCACCTTCCATGTACTATTAAGGATCAAAAACCTGATAGGACTTCCGATTTAGCGCATTATATAGACAAGATCTCTCGTTTAAATGTATCAATGAAGAAATTCCTAGAGGCGGTATTAGGGAAAGTTGGTATGAGCCCTCACTGGATACGTATGGGTTTCGTTCCTTTGTTGTATGTTCGAGGGCCATGTATTATTTTCATATTTATGTATTTGTTGTTTTTTCTTGCATATCGGTTGTCTAGTTGCTTTGATTTTGTCGTTAGATGGGAGCCGACTGCCATTCTTATTACTTGATTTTGTTGAGGGTCGGTGTTTTTCCCAGGAGTTGGACTATGATGAATTTAAATTGCCTTTAATTGATGATAGCTTAAATTAATGATGATGAAGATGGAGGTAGTAATGCAGAGGAATAAGAGGAAGACGAAGAGGAATTTGATTCTTCTATTCGGGTTTATGATTCTTATGATACCAATGATGGTGCTAGTGAGAAAACCCCTAGTTTTGTTGTTCCTCATGTTGTGTTGAATGATGATATGAGGATGGCGATGGTGAGCATGATGATGGGGGTTTGGTTCTTCAAAAAAGAAACATGGGCTTGGTTGTGTCTACCACTTTTGTAGTGGTATTTTCTGGTAGAGAGGGTGGCAGTGGAGTAGAGCTGTAAAGAGATCTTGCTCTTTGGATCCTACTGCTTTTCAGTTATTTGCTGACAATTTGGGTGTTACTAGGCCTCTTTCTTACATCGGGCAGCTAAACAGGGGAAGTCCCCCTCGAGATGTAAATACTCCACACCCTTTTGGGGCCATTTATGCTCCCTAATGGGAATATAGGCGGGGCTAGTCTTTGTTGGATTCTAAAGTGGCCATGTCGTTTTTTTCTTCCCCTAACACCAGTGTTGTAAAACTCGCCGAGGTGGTCGATTACTCCTCCGAGTACTCGCTACTCGGCCCCTTACCGAGGCGAGTTACAGAATCCCGAGTACTCCCCGATCGGCCTCTTACTGAATTGAGAAGTGTTGTAAAATTGGTCAACTCGGTGATTATATATATTATATACTTATTGAGTTATTATTTAACACACACACATGTCATTATTACTACATATGTATCTTAAATTTTCAGTAATTGTTCAGGATATGAGACCATTATGTGCTTTTCAGTTTTTTTGTATACACATGTATCTAATTTTGTTATATATTTCAATCAACTTAAGATTTTAACTTATGATTTTGACATATATATGTTCCCTAAAAATATTTCTACATGAATTATTGAATCCAAGTACTCCCTGAGTACTCCTGAGTACTCGCTACTCGGTAGTCGGCTGAATAGGTACCGAGTAACGAGTTCTACATCCTTGCCTAACACTAAGCTTAGTTTGGGGAGAAGAAATAGGGAACACAATCGAAATCTGTTTTAGATGAAACTTGTGGAAAATTTGGTCCTAGGTCATGAAGTGATGTCTTGGTTTAAGGAGAATCAAGATTTGCATCGAGAGAATCATGACCTGCGATAGAACTTGTAAAGCCCTTTGTTACTCCATCATCGGGGTTGTCACATAATGTTCAAACATTTTATGACCGATATGTAAGCATTTCAGAGAAGGTTGTTGAATTACAAAGGATTGGTTCAAGTGTTGGGATGGTTCAAGAGGTAGAACTAAATGGTGTGAAAGGTGAATTTGTGTCTCTACGGAAGGAAAAGTTATTTTAGAGAGGAAATTCACTGATCACCGACAGTTAGAGGAGGATATTTCCTTGTTACAGGGTAAGGTTGCGTCTTTGGAGTTAGATAAAGTTAGGCATGTTGGTAAGATTGTCATGTTAGAACATGGCATGCAAAAGTTCAAGGGTGAACTTGGTGCGTCATCATTAAAGAACATAAATTTTCAGACTAGTGTAACTAGGCAAAGTGGTCAGGTGTGTAAGGTAGATGAGGATATGAAGTGGGTGTTATCAGAGGGAGTGGAAAAGGTGGTGGATAAGTTGTTTGCTGATTCATCCTTTTATGATGCTAATCGAGACCTTCATACTATTTGTATTGAATTTGGCATGAGACAAGGGTGCAAGATGATGAATAACAAACACTGCTTAGGGTTAACCAAATAGGATATGCCTTTGTATGATCCGAACTGGATACAACGGATGAAAGAGTCATTTTATGTGTTGTTTTGCAGTTACTACCTTGCCGAGATTGGTTTTCCTTTGAACTCTGTGGATCACTTTGTGGGATCTAGTATTTGATCATGCCAATGGTGAAGCTGATGGGTTTGAGCCATAAGAACTTTCCTATGTGCACATGCAAACCCTAATTGCTTGGATCTAGGTTTCTCTAATTGAACATGCATTGTATCCAAGACTTACAATTCTAGATATAATGAAAATAATTGAGTCTAATCATATGAAATCGGATCTAGAACAATACCTTGGATTACTTGCTTGATACTTCTTCTTCTTGGAGCTTAGAGTCACAATTGTCACTCCTCTAATGGCTTACAAACACCAACTAGCAAGAGAATGATCTTGAGAGAGAGAGAGAGAGGGGAGGGTGAGAAATCAGCTCTAGGGTTCCTTGCCTTGCATGAGTGCCGATCTCCCTCACCCAAGGGATCTATTTATACTATGAGCTACTAGGGTTTCACCCTTAACCCTAATTAAATTACTTAGGCCCTAAGCAATCCAAGATCCTCCTAGATACAAGTCTTGGACGATTTTATGGTCTCTTAACCCTAAAATCCATCCACCCTTATATCCATAAGGATACATAGCCCAAAACACAACTATCACACATTTGATAGTTTATGCCCCTTTATTCAATTAACCTCTTTAAGTTACCAAATTAATTCTCAATTAATATATGACTTATATTAATCAAATAGCATTATTATTCCTTTAATATATTATTCTCAATAATATCTCTTCTCTCTTAACAAATCATCCTGTCAAGTTGCTATGGTGAAGGCAACCCAAAAGGACCATGCACAATCGGGTCAAGTACTTACCAAATATAGTTACAGCCTTAGACACTAATCCAACAGTCTCCCACTTGGATAAGTCTTGTAACTATATATGCAAACACAATCCGGTTAGCAATCGTAGCTCTCAAAGACGCTGTCAAACTCTGATCTTATCAGTATCCTGTCCTTTAGATAAGGGATGTCCAGCAGTTGGTTTCACGATCTCAGATTCATTTAACATAGAACTTAATGGAACACATCAATTCAGTCCTGACCGGGCCCGACACATAAGTCAAATCAAATCATCGAGCGGCCCTGATATCGCTTTTACCCTCTTAGGATAAAAGTAATAGATAAACTTCGACTTATATGCATTTATTATTTACTAATCAATCATACACAACAATGCGTTTTATGACATCAATTTACTGATGCGGTTTCGCATTATCAATGCACAACTAATTAAGAAACAATAAACCATATATCTTGGTTTTAAGACCATATGATATTATCGTCTTGCGATCACTTGTGTCTCATTCCATAAAGTGATTCCAGCAAGCGTGGGTTTATTCCAATGCTCAAAACTTGTTCATAAGCACTCATGAACGTTGCAGCAAACCATTGCTATGTATAATACCTTTTAGACAATCTACACATCAATTTATGACAATCTTCATTCATACCTACTTCCAACATATGAACGATTGTGGACCATTCGAATAATTCGATTATTCTTAATAACTCAATTATTCAGGAAGTCAAAACATGCAAAGTGAAACAATAGTTAAACAATTAACATAAGACAATAGCTTTACTTATAAATAATACTCCTTTATTTAATCATCAAATGTCAATTACATTTATCTATTACATGTTTCCAAACTATCTAATCTAAACTAATATCGTCTTTCAGCCCAATGCTCCTAGTGTGCTGCAAATGCTTAACCCTACTCAGTCCCTTTGTAAGTGGATTAGCTGGGTTATCCTCTGACGATACCCTCTTTACTACGAGGTGTCCTTCTTCTACTCGATGTCTAGTAAAGTGATATTTTATGTCAATATGCCGAGATCTACCATGATCCCTCGGTTCCTTGGTCAAGGCAACCGCTCCTTCATTATCACAGAAATTTCCATAGGCTCCCTTATGGTAGGCACAACTCCAAGATCACCAATGAAGTTCTTCAACCACATCGCCTCCTTTGACGCTTCGCTCACTGCAATGTATTCTGATTCGCACGTTGAATCATCTATGGTTTCTTTTTTGGAACTTTTCCAAGTCACTGCTCCTCCATTAAGGGTAAAGACCCAGCCCGAGTGTGAACGGTAGTTGTCCCTGTCGGTCTAGAAGCTTGGGTCACTATACCCTCGCACCTTCAAGTCATCACTCCCTCCGAGGACTAAGAACCATTCCTTGGTCCTCCGAAGGTACTTAAGTATATTCTTGACCGCAATCCAATGAGCTCTGCCCGGGTTCCCTTGATATCTACTGACCATGCTCAAAGCAAAGGCCACATCAGGGCGAGTACAAGTCATAGTGTACATGATTGAGCCAACTGCGGAAGCATAGGGTACTCGGCTCAACTCAGCTACCTCGGCTTCTGTACTCGGACTTTGAGTCTTACTCAATTTGGCATTACTCTGTATCGGTAGTTCTCCCTTCTTCGAGTTTTCCATACTAAAGCGTTTTAGTACTTTATCCAAGTAAGTATTCTGACTAAGTCCTATTAGTCTCTTACTTCGTTCTCTCATTATCCTTATTCCCAAAATATAGGAAGCCTCTTCGAGGTCCTTCATAGCGAAGCACTTCCCGAGCCAGGACTTAACCTCCTACAAAGTCGGGACGTTGTTTCCTATGAGCACTATGTCATCAACATACAAAACGAGGAAGCTAACTATACTCCCACTGGCCTTGACATATACACATGATTCATCTTCACTTCGTACAAATCCAAACTCTTTGACTTTCTCATCGAAGCAAAGATTCCATCTGCGAGATGTTTTCTTAAGTCCATAAATGGACTTCTCAAGCTTGCACACTCTATTGAGATGCTTCAGATCGACAAAACCCTCTGGCTGAGCCATGTAAAGATCCTCAGCCAACTTCTCATTAAGGAAGGCGGTCTTGACATCCATTTGCCATATCTCATAATCATGAAATGCAGCAATGGCTAGCATCACCCTAATAGACTTTATCTTAGGACCTGGTGAGAAGGTCTCATCATAGTCAACTCCGGAGTTTGAGTAAAGCCCTTCGCCACCAATCGTGCCTTATACGTGTGCACATTCCCATCCACGTCGGTCTTCTTCTTGAAGATCCATTTGCACCCAACCGTCTTACGTCCGGGCACATTGTCAACCAAATTCCAAACTCGGTTGTCATACATGGACTAAATCTCGCTGTCCATCGCCTCTTTCCATTATACAGACTCTGGGCCTGCCATGGCTTCCTTATAGCTATTAGGTTCATCTAGATTTATTAGTGTACCATCACTAATATACATGTCCCCTTCGGTAGTAATATGAAAACCATAAAACTGGGGTTAAATTCTAACTCTTTCGGAACGTCTAAGAGGTAATGACTTGTCAATCTGTTCAACCGGAGTTTCCTCCTCGGGTTGAGCGCTAGTGTTAGAGGTTCCATCATCGCTCGACTCTTGAATCTCTTCAAGATCGATTTTCCTTCCATTGTCCCCTTGGCTTATGAGTTCCCGCTCTCGGAAAACCCCTTTCCTCGCAACGAAGACAACATTGTCACTCGGTCTATAGAAGAGATATCCAAAGGATTTCAGTGGGTAGCCGATGAAAATACACCGCTCACTACGAGGTTTGAGCTTGTCGTGAGTTTCTCGTCTTACGAAAACTTCACAGCCCCAAACCTTGATATGTGCCAACGAGGGAGCTTTCCCTGTCCACATCTCGTGAGGTGTTTTGGCAAACTTCTTTGTAGGGACTCAGTTAAGGATATGGGTGGCAGTCTCTAAGGCATACCCCCAGAATAAGATAGGTAGTGAAGCACGACTCATCATAGAACGAACCATGTCTAACAGGGTTCGATTACACCTTTCTGCCACACCATTCAACTGCGGTGTCCTAGGTGGCGTCAATTGTGAAACTATTCCGCATTCCTTAAGATAGTCGTGGAATTCAAGACTTAGGTACTCTCCTCCTCGATCGGATCGAAGCATCTTGATTTTCCTGCCCAATTGATTCTCCACTTCATGCTTGAACTCTTTGAACTTTTCAAACGTTTCTGACTTGTGCTTGATTAAGTAAATATACCCATATCTACTATAATCATCGGTGAAAGTCACGTAGAAGCGGTTCCCATCCTTTGTGGTGGATCTAAAGGGCCCACACACGTCGATATGTATGAGATCCAATAAAATCTCACCCCTCTCACAAGTGCCAGTGAAGGGTGACTTGGTCATATTTCCAAGTAAACAAGATTCACACGTGTCATCTTCCCTAAGGTCGAATAACTCCAACACTCCATCCTTTTGGAGTTGGGCTATGCGCTTCTTGTTGACATGTCCAAGATGACAATTCCACAAGGATGCTTTATCCATACTATTGGAAGAATCCATACACAACATATCATTTCCTAGGTTATGATCTCATAGCCCTCTTGCCTCGTGCTTTGGTGATATCTCTCCATCAATTCTAGATGCATCTCATAAGGATACATGTCCTCATAGGACTTTTGGAATTCGGAGTTCATTGTGGCTATCATGATGCAATGGACTTTCGTTGCATCACGTTCATGGGTCTCAAAGACAACCATTTCTTCGGGAGTAGCAGTTTCTGGATTGATCTTCTCGAGCTTCTCATCGAGAACATACTCTTTGTCCTCGTAACGCGCGATCGTGCGAATGTATCTTATCCATTCGCTAAAGTTCGATCCATCGAAAGTCACTTTTTGACAAAGGCTCATTAGCGTGAATGAGCTAGCAGCAGCGTTGTTTGCGTTAGACATCTACAAATAGAAAGGAACAAAGTTGATTAGAATTAAGTCCCTAATTAACACCCAAAATGAAAATTTAGGGCTAGGACCCAACAACATTATTTACACATTAGAAAAGGGATGCCGTGATCCTACATGCAAATAATTTGGAGGTAAGTGAACGACGATTCACTAATTCTTCACCATGAAAAACATAAGCTTAAGTTTTAAATGTATTGAGAATTCCTAGTTTTATTTGAGATTCATTGAACCTTTCAATGGCATGTTTAAATCTCGATATGCCCCTCTAGTTTGTGACTGGGATACCGAGGATCACAAAGTGGGTGTGAATAACCATGCAAATCTACATGGTGCCTTCATTGTTACAATCACGAATTCGATGTGTCGGTAAACCACACACGCTCCATCGAACTATGAAAAACAATGAATCACCCTTTTCCACCTTTGCTTAGAACCAATTAGTGTGTCAGTTAACCACACACGCTCCACTAACTTCTCTGCAAGGGTGCAAAGTGTAATTTCATGGGATCGCATCAATTCACTTTTCCTAAAGTAACTAAGATTGGGAATTTTATGAAACATGTTTAGTTACTTTATATATAGATTCATTATACTTATTAATGAGAAGAGGTTTGCCCTATCCTACCCGTTCGGCTAACGACCCTCCACCAATCAAGTAAGCAGTGGGTGTGAGTGTACACCCATTAAGTGTCATTTTATAGGCAACAACCTTATACCCACCTTATAGACTGGCTTCGTGAATGAGGCCTACTAACGGTAAGACTAGCATTTTTTAATCATATATATATATATATATATATATATATATATATATATATATATATATATATATATATATATATATATTAAGCTTATAATAATAAATTAGTATAGTGTTGAATTTTAAACTTGTAAATTCTAGGGTTTGAAATTTAGATTATTCAATTAAACTTTTAATCACAAAACTTAAATTTCAAAACTTGAGGACACGTTTTAAACTTTTCAAAACCATAAGGATCAAATAGCAAATAATATAAATCAACTAATTAGATTATCTCAATTTGATCTTATTCAATATTACTTGCAAGACAATTTACCAATTCAATTCAAATAATCAATTATTATCATATAACGAAATTATTATTCAACTAATTGGTAATTATCTTTTGTTTGGTCAAGAATATACTCATATATTTGATTAAAATCGGATTTTAGTGACCCAAAACAGTTAAGGCAAGTATCCTCAAGTAAAACAACAAAAAATCCCGAAACTACCTCCTTCTGACGCTCGAACTCGCCGAGTTCCACTATGGACTCGCCGAGTTGGAGCTACTCATCGAGTCCACAGCCGAACTCGCCGAGTTCATCAGGCAGAATCACAAAAATCAAAATTTTCAAGCAACAAGCAATCAACCAATGCATCAATTCAATAGAAATCAATCAAATCTCTGATACCACTGATGGGTTTGAGCCATAAGAACTTTCCTATGTGCACATGTAAACCCTAATTGCTTGGATCTAGGTTTCTCTAATTGAACATGCATTGTATCCAATACTTACAATTCTAGATCTAATGAAAATAATTGAGTCTAATCATATGAAATCGGATCTAGAACAATACCTTGGATTACTTGCTTGATACTTCTTCTTCTTGGAGCTTAGAGTCACGATTGTCACTCCTCTAATGGCTTACAAACACCAATTAGCAAGAGAATGATCTTGAGAGAGAGAGAGAGAGAGAGGAGGGTGAGAAATCGGCTCTAGGGTTCCTTGCCTTGCATGAGTGCCGATCTCCCTCACCCAAGGGATCTATTTATACTATAAGCTACTAGGGTTTCCCCCTTTAACCCTAATTGAATTACTTAGGCCCTAAGCAATCCAAGATCCTCCTAGATACGAGGCTTGGACGATTTATGGTCTCCTAACCCTAAAATCCGTCCACCCTTATATCCATAAGGATACATAGCCCAAAACACAACTATCACACATTTTACAGTTTATGCCCCTTTATTCAAGTAACCTCTTTAAGTCACCAAATTAATTCTCACTTAATATATGACTTATATTAATCAAATAGCATTATTATTCCTTTAATATATTATTCTCAATAATATCTCTTCTCTCTTAACAAATCATTCTGTCAAGTTGCTATGGTGAAGGCAACCCAAAAGGACCATGCACAATCGGGTCAAGTACTTACCAAATATAGTTACAGCCTTAGACACTAATCCAACAGAAGCCTCTATGAGTGTTAGAGGTAATGACAAGGCTTAAAAGACGAGGATGGATGGTTTGTCTTTGGTGATGCTTGTGGTTGTTTTAAGACATGTTTTATGTAACGCCCGTGTTTCTAGGCTAGACATTAATGATGATGTAACAGTCTAGGTTAACCTTTGTAACTCGTTTTGAAATAATATGAACGTATTATTTGAGTATTATGTGTTTATTGCTTAATTGTGTGATTTAAATGGATCAAGGAATAAAAATAAGTGATAAAGTAAAAATATTAGATAAGCTCGATCGATACCTGAAGTTGTAGTGGTCGTGGCAAGGTTTCCGAATATATAAAGAATGCCGAAATCCAAGTTATAATAAAGAAGTTATGACTTGTCGAAGTTTCGCGATAGAACCGGCACGACGCTGAATGATGTAAATAGTGAATTTACGATAGAGCGATATTTATCCTTAGTGATCTAAATGAAAGTTGTAGAATACGTTAAACTGAGAGTGTCCATAAAAAGAATGTCTAAATCTGACTTCGTATGAGAAAGTTATGATTTTTCTAAGTTTCGACTTAGCAGTATGCATCCCGAAACTCGAATTTTAGATCGATTGATTGTTAGCCGAAACCATCTAAACGATAATTGAAGATCTCGTTAATAGTAGTTCAACGGTAAAAAGACAGGCGAAAATGGACGTCGGATGAAGAAGTTACGAATTTTTAACGGACTTTTCCTATCCAGGCCTGTTAAAAATATAATAATAAAAATAAATTCAAAATTAGCCGACGGCGTCTAAATGAAAGTTGTAGAGCATAGTCTCACCTACGCGTGGATATAAAGAAAGTCAAAAACAGAGTCTGTATGCGAAAGATATGAATTTCAGAAGTTTGGAAATGCGGAGTACGCCTAGCGTACTCATGGTTCATGGTCTGCGTTGGGCCACGTCGCCCTACTCCACCTCTCGAGAGCCTCGGGTCCGTAAGCAGTGACGCATCTGGTCTGATCCACTTAGTACGCCCAGCGTACTCGAAGTATGCCTAACGTACGTGCGAGGTTCAGCCCCTATAAAAGGCATGCAGGGGCTGCCAATCTTTTTTGCCAAATTTCTTTTCTCTCTCCCGTTTTACCTCATTTTACGTGCAAGATATAACCACGAAGCCCCGACATCATCCTAACACCTAAAGCAAGTCCCGAATCCCCAAAGATCCCGAGAAAAAGAGTTTATGAGCCAAAGCTCTGCTCGCGAGAAGTCTGGTGTGCGAAGATCTTCCGTTTTCATCGAAGAAAACTGTTTTTAGAGCCGTAGTGCTGTCCGATCATCTTCTGATCAAGTGAGTGCATAGTCCGTTTCATACACACGATTTAATACAAGTATCGATTGATAGTATTAGGTATATGTTTCATGTGAGTGTGTAGTTACTTTCTTCTAACGCATAAATACAAAGTATTCTCTATAAAATATATGCTATGTGTTTATATGTTATGTGTTATTTGAAATAAGTATTGATTGAATGTTTTATATACATGTTTTACGTTGTATATATATATATATATATATATATATATATATATATATATATATATATATATATATATATATACACACAAAGATGTTGGGTAGAGCTTGGGTAGATAGTGGATGTGTGATGAAATAAAATAATGAGAGGCCTTGATGTTGTAGTTGATATAGTCATCTAGCGGAGTATGGATGACGACCACAAACTCTTTCTAGACAGTCCAGTGGAATGCTGACAGGTTCATAACCTGTAGGTGTTGTGAACGATGTGTTCACCGGAGTACTCTGTCCTCCTCATGGTTGCCTTTAGGACAACTATTGTCGAGGAAACCCCTTTGTAGTAATGTCCGTCCCGATGAAAATTGTAGATTAGGTCCCTTGTAATAGTTGTTGTCATAGGGACGTAAAGTGAGGATAACGAGAATGGGTAATCGGGTTATTGTTGGATGGTGAAAATTAAATATAATTATTTATTGTGGGTTGAAAACCCTATATGCTCACTAGGCTCCCAAGCCTGACCCACTCAGTTTCTTTGTATTACAGGTAGTGGCGTGAGAGCATAAGTTGGAGAAATTGTGAAGATGTTTTTGTTTATAAACCAGTAGTTGTATAGAACTATGTAAGGTCTATGTTTTATTTTTTATGCTTTTGCATTTGTATCGGAACATGACATCCCGAGTTTTGTTATATATAAAAATACATTTCCTTAAGGAATGCTTTGATAAATTTTATTTATCATATTTTGTTTTGTGAACAAATTCCGAAACTCTTTTAAATCAAAGGATTACTCTGAAAATTATTTTAAAAGCATAAATTAAATCAGTCTTTTCTGGCCGTGATTTTGGGGATGTCACATTTTACTGTTCTTTCTTGCTCGCCTTCCTATGATTTATGATGTGGTTAAGACTTGTGATCTTTCTTTAATCCTTGGTTGCTCATGTATGTCCTTTTTTCTTTCTTTGGATGCTTGTTAACTATATTGTATTGATTTGGCTATTTTTATTATTTTCCTGTTGTTTTTACAAGATTTCACCTTCTCTAGCTTGGTTTGTACTCCCCATTATGATATTACCTTGTGTTGTTTCAACCATGCTTGTTGAGCTCTTGCTTCTTGGTTAACTAGTTGGCTTAGGCTTAGTTTTTCTTTTAACTGGGTTGCATTTTATGGTTGTATTCTTAGCCTGACATGTAGTCCTGGTCGAGATCTTCTATGTTGACTAGCTATAAAATCCCAAAAATACTAGTAAAAATTTGTGTTTAAACACCCAGATCACATAAACATTTGTTCAAAACCAATCATAGTAAAATTTATTTCTCAAACATTAGAGTAACATAGTAATAATCAATGCGGAAAAAGCCTTCAAGGGATGTTGTGCGATCAAGCCTGACCCTTCCTTTTGGAACTAGAAGTATCTGAAAACATTTAAAATGTAAAACACAATCACAAAGCTTAGTGAGTTCCCCGAAATACTAAATACCATACATACATTCGCCATTGGCTACCCCCATGGTCTTTCCGTGAAATGCCATAGGCTACCCCTATGGTCTTACGTTCAAGTACCATCAGCTACCCCCAAGGTCTTTACTTGAAATGCCATGGGCTGCCCCCATGGTCTTATATCCAAGTGGCATGGGCTACCCCATGGTCTTTACTTTAAATAACATGGGATACCCCATGGCCTTATATCCAAGTTCCATGGGCTACCCCATGGTCTTTACTTGAAATGACATGGGATACCCCATGGCCTTATATTCAAGTTCCATGGGCTACCCCCATGGTCTTTACTTGAAATGTCATTGGCTACCCCCATGGTCTTATATCAAAGTGCCATGGGCTACCCCCATAGTCTTACATGTAGTTTCCATGGGCTACCCCATGATCTTCCATGTAAGTATCACAAAGACAACTAACACCCTATATGGTATAGTGAGAAGACTCACCTTTGTCACGAAGTTAGACAGGCCACAACTCAATGCCACGAAACAGGTGCTACAACCCACCTATCGAATCACACAAGGTCACACCTTAGTCTACATTCTAGAACTAGAAATATGACCTAAATTCAACCAAGTCAAAAAGTCAACAGTCAAAGCCAACTATCAAAGTCTACTCTAGATGGTCTCCACACTATGGTGAATCCTTAGGCCACGTGATGGCCACATCTCGATAAAACAGTCGAGAAACCCCCAATTGCTATGATGTGGTGAGTAGACTGCCACGTCGTGGAATCTGGGCTCTCACAGCCTAATAGATTAAGTTCTGCATCCATTAAGCCACTCTATTCAAACTTTCCTGAAAGCTTCCTACGGTCAAACACAACATAAAAATCGATTTTTTTCAGTCATGCATGTCAAATGCAATTCCGACTCAAACTAGGTCAAAAATGGAGAAATAACACTAAGATCGCAAGCATGGAGCTCATTAAACTAACAAACTACAGATCTGGAACATATGTCCACCAAGGGACCTCTATAATCCATAAAGTTGCCAACTTTATGGAATCCATTCACTCAACTCAACCCAACATGGAGAAAAGTGGGAAGAAACCTAGATCTAGCGTGATATGATGAGAAATGTGAAGGATTTATACCTCCAGAAGATCAGAAATGAAGTGAAGATGTAAGATCCAAGTTGGAATCAAATGTAAGACCACCACGATGAGCTTGTTCTTCCTTCAACCTTCAAAAAGTGACTTCACATACTCAAAACAGACACAAAAGACTAGGGTTTGGGTAAGAGTTCATTCTTAGAGAATGGAGGTTGCCAAATGAAGGAACCCTAGAAGTTAGTGCCCTTAAATAGGGCACCAATCTTGAAAATTAGGGTTTGGCATAAAATAGCTGCTACGATGTGGAAAACATACTTTCATGTTGTGGCATCGCGTAGATGCGTGTTTCCTCTAAATTGGTGCCACACCGTGGCCCATAAGTGTCATGCCTGGCCACGCCAAAATCCATAAAATGTAGTAATTAACTCACGAAGGGAATTCCTAAGATATGGATGTTACAACTCTCCCCCACTTGAATTAGACTTCATTCTCGAAGTCCGCTGCTGTAATTAACTTGGGGTAATGCTCCCCCATCTCCTCTTTGGGCTACCAACTCCCTACCGGTGCTGCCACTACATCTTCACCAATCCAACCACCTTGTTATGCAAGATCCTCATGTTCCTATCATGGATCACAATCGGCCACTCAACATAATTCAGGTGATCATCAAACTGAATATCGTTCAAACAAACTATAGTCGTCTCGTCGGTCGTAACTGGGAAACATGGAAGGTTCTATGATTCTAGCTAAGCTCATCTGGTAAATCCAATTTGGTAGACCACCTTGCCCACCTTAGCCAGAACTCGGAATTGACTAATAAACCTAGGGTCCAGCTTGCCCCGCTTCCTGAACCGGATGACAACTTTCCAAGTGATACCTTCAGAAGCTCAAAATCTTCAATATGGAACTTCAACTTCGAACATTTCCGATTAACATAAATCTTATGGCGACTCTGTGTGGTCTGCAATCGATCATGCACCTAATGTATCAAAAAATTGGTCTTGAGTACTACCTCAATACTCCTTACAACTCGAAGCCCGACCTTGCCCTGAAAAAGTCGGGTCTGACACTTCCTCCCGTAAAGCATCTCAAATTGAGTTTGATCAATACCAGCATGATAACTGTTGTTGTAGGATAAATCGGCCAATGGAAGATAGGTATCCAAACTCCCGCCAAAATCTAGCACACATGCCCTGAGCATATCCTCAAACGTCTGAATAGTCTGCTCACTCTGTCTGTTGGTCTGGAGGTGGTATAAAGTGCTTAAATGTATCTGAGTACCCAAATCCTCATGAAACTCCTCCAAAATCTGGAGGTGAAATGAACATCCTAATCTGAGACCACGAGAACTGGAACCTCGTGATGAGTGACTAAGTATCTGATGTAGACATCGGCCAACTTCTCGACGGAAATGCTCTCTGAAATTGGGATGGAATGAGCACTCTTGGTTTATCTATCGGTAATGACCGATATAGACTCAACCTCACATGTCGTCCTTAGCAATTTTGTAATAAACTCCATAGTGATATCCTCCAATTTCCACATGGGAATGGGTAAACGGGTGCATCTTTCCATGGGGTCTCTGATGTTCGGCCTTGACTTTCCGCCAAGTCAGGCACTGCTCGACACACCATGCTATCTCCCTCTTCATGCAGGGCCACTAGTAACTTAGTGTCAAATCTCTATATATCTTCGTGGCCACCAGATGGATCGAAAACTTAGACTTATGTGCTTCCTCCAACAATGTATGCCTGACACCACTAGCAACTGAAACCCATACCCTGCCGCACTGAGTCTATAACCCAGGACTATCTTTGACAAATACATTTGGCTCTGATTCTCTCTTCCTTCTAATTCTCCCTCCTTAACCCCTATACATGTGCTTTCTTGATCAAATCTAATAGTGGTGAAATGATAACCATCCACAAACATAGATATCTGATGGGCGTACTCGCTGCCTTTCGACTCAAGGCATCAGCCATAACTATGGCCTTCCCAAGATGGTACAAAATCTCACAGTCATAATCTTTCAGCACGTCTAACCGTCTGCACTGTCTCTTATTCAGGTTCAGCTGATTCATCAAATATCTCAAGCTCTTGTGGTCTGTATAAATATTACACCTGATCCCATCCAAAAAATTTCTCTAAATCTTGAGGGAAAAAACCACAACCCCTAGATCCAAATCATGAGTAGGGTAATTTGCCTCGTGAGGCTTCAACTAACTCAACATAAGCAACGTACCCAAAACCAAAAATTGAAACATCAAAATAAACAACAAAGTCATCCATACCCTCGGGAAGGGTCAAAATCTGAGCCTCACACAATCTCTGCCTTAATGTCTAAAATGATGCCTACTTCTGAGGCCCCCACCGAAAAATAACATTCTTCTTCGTTAATTAGGTCAAAGGGACAACAATATTGGAGAAATCCTGAATGAACCTTTGATAATAACCTGCTAAATCAAGGAAACTCCGAGCCTCAATTGGCGTCCTTGCAATCTCCCATTGCATCACTGCTTCGATCTTGGCCGGGTTGGGCAATATACCCTTTTGGTTGACAATGTTCCCCAAGAATTGCATCTTCCGCAACCAGAACTCACATTTGAAGAACTTGTAATAAAGCCTCTCCCTTATCAATGTCTTTAAAACCTCTCACAAGTGCTCCTCATGTTGTTCCTTGGTCTCATAATAGACCAAGATATCATCAATAAACATTATCACAGACCAGTCCAGCATTGGCCTGCACATTCGGTTCATGAGACCCATGAACGTTGCCCGTGTGTTGAGGAGCCCAGATTGCATCACCACAAACTTGTAATGACCATAGCAAGTCCTGAAGGTATCTTCTACACATCTTCATCCCTATCCCTCATCTGATTTTAACCTGATCTCAAATCAATCATGAAAACCAAGATTCACACTAGAGCTAGTCAAATAAATCGTCGATCCTCGGAAGTGGATAACGGTTATTCGCCGTTAACTTCTTCAATTCCCAGTAGTCAATGCACATCTTGTGTGAACCATCCTTCCTCTTCACAAATAGGATTGGTGATCCCTATAGTGAACTGCTCGGCCTAATGAATCCCTCTTTTAACAGTTCTTGCATATGCATAGACAACTATTGCATCTCTGGTGTTGCTAGGCGATTAGAGCTACACCTAGAACCAAATTGATCCGAAACTCCACCTGCCTCTCAGGAGGCACTCCCGGTAAGTCCTCGAGAAACACATATAGAAAATATCGAATGATAGGTACAACACTCACTTTCTCCCTCTCCATAACCCATGAATCTATAACATAATCTACAAACCTGGAGCATCTCTGTTGATGATATCTCATAACCCTCGTCCCTAAGCATGTCATGATACCTCGTCTTCTTCATCTCCTCATCTATAACATACTGCAGAACTTGTAAATATCTCTCCCTAAACTAGGCGGTGATCTTCACCACAGTCTTCGTCATCTAGCAAAGGTCCTGAAACTCCGTTGCCAACTGATGCACCTCAATACCAGATGCGAACTCCTCTCTGAATCTTGCCACAAAATTAGTCCAAGTCATGACCACCACAACCTCAGCCCCCAAGGCATGACCAACCTCCTCCCACTAATCGTAGGATCCATCCCTCAGAAGGCAAGACACAAACCCCACCTTTGATCCCTCATGCTAAAAACTCATCCGCTGAGCATTCTCTATATCTACAATCCACTGCCTGCTAGCAATAGGGTCCTTCTTCCTGAAGAACTTTATGTCCCCGCAAGCCTTAAACTCCTAAAAGTAGAGACTCTGTGCCCCTAACCGACCAATTTCAATTTCTACACGAAAGTCCCCTAAGAGATCATCTAGAAAATTCACGATCCCTTCCTTGATGGTACCAAACATCACATGAATTTCATCCAAAATACTGCAATTGATCTCCAATGTAATGAACTCACGTATCCTCTCACCAATCGGATCAACACCGGTTCATGAACCAACGACTGAACCATAAAATTCTCCTCAAGTGCTTACCACCATACTGAAAGGAAAACATATAAATGACTAGAATATACTCGAGGGAACTCTCACACGACAATCTCCTTAGAATCTCCATTATTTTCCTTGATTCGAGTACGAATCCTATTCTTTCAGCAGTATGGGATTGATACTACCTTACACACCTATCCGTACTTTCCTCAAGAATCACTATAAATCCTCTAAGCCACTCCACTATGAAAAATCTCATGATCCCTATGCTAAACAACATACATATGTCACTACATCACCCCTTTGGCTCTCCTAGGAATCCTCATCTCACTTTCTTCTGCAATACTAGGAACCTCTACGAACACCATTGGTTTCCTTATGCGTGCAAATTATACATAATAAGGGTTCAAATAAACTATCGATGATACTACCCTAAGTCCACAACCTGATAAGGAATAGGAAATAAGGCTAAATCAATCATTCTAAGGCTATGTGATCCTAATCGTATACAATTTTTAAACATACATTTAGCGATTAACTTTTCCAATATAGATTCCAAGTGATACATAACATCCAATTCCTCCTAGGCTACAAGGCATCACACAAATAAGGAATTCTATCATCCAATTCCCTATTCTAGCATGGAGTTCACATAAACACATAATACTTATGTATGTGTATTTTGGGAACCACTTACATGAGCTCGGATGATTTCACACATCACACCCCTTTCCTCATAAAACTCTTTTTAGAAAAAAAAATCTTGCAAAAAGATTTATCAATTCCTTAGCTTGAGTTTAGACATACCCGAGGGTGTGCCTAAATCCCTCAAACCAAGGATATAATACTAATTTGTAACATCCCAAAAATACTATTAAAATTTTTAAACACCCAGATCACATAAAAATTTGTTCAAAACCAATCACTTTAAAATAGTAATAATCAGTGCGGCAAAAGCCTACAAGGGGATGTTGTGTGATAAAGCCAGGCCCATCCCTTTGGAACTGGAAGTACCTACCAGAAAACATTTAAAACATAAACCGTAAGAACAAATCTTAGTGAGCTCCCCAAAATACCATATATCATACATACATTCACCACGAGCTACCTCATGGTCTTACCTTGTAATGTCATGGGCTACCTTCATGGTCTTTCCTTGAAATGTCATGGACTACCCCCATGGTCTTACATCAAGGTTCCATGGGCTACCCCCATTGTCTTTACTTGAAATACCATGAGCTACCCCCAAGGTCTTATATCCAAGTGTCATGGGGTACCCCGTGGTCTTTACTTGAAATTCCATGGGCTACCCCCATGATCTTATATCCAGGTGTCATGGGCTACCCCCATGGTCTTTATTTAAAATGCCATGGGCTACCCCTACAGTCTTATATCCAAGTGCCATAGGCTTACCTCATGGTCTTACATATAGTTTCCAAGGGCTACCCCCATGGTCTTCCATGCAACTATCTAAAAGACAACTAGCATCCTACATAGTATAGTGAGGAGACTCACCTTTCTCATGAAGTTAGACAAACCACAACTCAATGCCACGAAACAGGTTCTACAACCCACCTATCGATTCATACAAGATCACACTTTAGTCTAACACTAGAACTAGCAATATAATGAAAATTTAATCAATTTAAAAATCAATGCTCAAGGTTAACTGTCAAATTTTACTCCAAATGTTCGGCACACCGTGGCTAATCCAAGCTGGAATCAAGTGTACAATCACCAATATGAGCTCCTTCTTCCTTTAACCTTCACAAAGTGACATCATACACTCAAAATATACACAAAAGGCTAGGGTTTGGGTGAGGGTTCATTCTCAGATAATGGAGGCTACCAAATGAGGCAACCCTAGAAGTTAGTACCCTTAAATAGGGCACCAGTACTGAAAGTTAGGGTTTGGCCCAAAATAGTTGCCACATTGTGGCAAACATAATGCCACGCCATGGCATCCTATATATGCACATTTCCTATTTAATTGGTCCAACACCGTGGCTCCACAAGTGCTATGCCGTAACCACACGAAAATCCATAAAATCCAGTGATTAACTCATGAAAAGAATACCTGAGAGATAGATGTTACACTAGTGTATGGGTGTAGTCAGATGTCTGGGCAATAGTTATAGAACAGTTGTGTTTTTTGGATAGATGTGTATCATTGGTTAAGTTATTGCATTGATCCAATGTTCTAGTCTAGTTGGCTGACCGAGCTACACTTATAGAATAATTGTATTTTTTGGCTAAATGGGTAGCTTGGTCAAAAATATTGTGTTTAACCAGCATATTGGTAGTTGGCTGACCGAGCTAATCTTATAGAATAATTGTATTATCTGGCTATACGAGTAGCCTTGGTTAAGATCTTACGGTTGGCCAATGTATTGGTGTAGTCGGCTGACCGAGATACACTTATAAAATAATTGTATTCTTTGGCTATTCGGGTAGCCTTTGTCAAGATGTTGCATTTGACCGACCTATTGGTGTAGTCGGCTTATAATTGTATTCTTTGACTAAACGGGTAGCCTTAGTCAAGGTGTTGCATTTGACCAACGTATTGGTGTATTCGGTTGACTGAGCTACACTTATAGAATAATTATATTCTTTGGCTAAACGGGTAGCCTTGGTCACAATGTTGAATTTGACCAACGTATTGGTGTAGTCGGCTGACTGAGCTACACGTATAAATAATTGTATTCTTTAGCTAAACGGGTAGCCTTGTTTAAGATGTGTTTATCCAACGTATTAGTGTTTTCGGCTGATCAAGCTACACTTATAGAATAGTTGTATTCTTTGGCTAATCGGGTAGCATGGGTCAAGAAGTTGTGTTTGGCCAATGTATTAGTGTATTCGGCGGACCGAGCTACACTTATAAAATAATTGTATTCTTTGGCCGAACGAGTAGCCTTGGTCAAGATGATGCGTTTGAACAACATATTGGTGTAGTCGGCTGACCAAGCTACACTTATAGAATATTTGTAGTTTTTGGCTAAATGGGCAGCCTTGGTCAAGATGTTGCATTTGATCAACGTATTAGTGTAGTCGGATGACCGAGCTATACTTGAAGAATAATTGTATTCTTTGGCTAAACGGGTAGCCTTGGTCAAGATGTTGTGTTTTAACAACATATTGGTGTAGTCTGTTGACCGAGCTACACTTACAAAATAATTGTATTCTTTGGCTAAATGACTATGCTTGGTCAAGATGATGCGTTTGACCAATGCATTGTTGTAGTCGGCTGACTGAGTTGCACTTATAGAATAATTGTATTCTTTGTTGTTCTGTCGTTTAACTATTGTTTCATTAACTTTGAACAAAATGGTGCTTTCTTACCATTTATGGTTACACATCATGTAGAATGCCATTCTTGCTTTGTCAAAGTAACTGCTTGGACTGGGTATAACCAACCCTTACTAGCGGTGCCATGGATTTACTCCTTCCTGATGTGCTTGCCGATGTCTGTTGGTGCTGCCACTTCCTTCCTTTTTGTACGTTGTTTCCTAATTCACCATGATACGAAGCAAGTTTGTTTTGGTGCATTTGTTATGATGCCTCATTTTATAACATTCACAATTATCTCTCATTTATTTTGTCTGTCATAAATTTCTCTCAGTCTTCTTATTATTTCTTTCCATTTATGTTGTTGTCTCTTTGTTTTTGGCTTGGTATCCTTGTTTTCCTCGTTTAATCCTAATTCGCCCTTGCTTTCATTTTCTTTCCCCTCGTGGCCATTTTTTGAAATGATTGGTTGGGATCTTTTTTAGTTCGTATTCTTGTTACATCGTTATGCTTCCTTTTTGTAGTTATAACATCCTTTTGATCGTTGCTTGTTGTTATCCTTATTTTCCACATGAACTTTTTCACAATCACCAAGGCATCCCGTTCTTTCACTTTCCATGTTGCAACTTCGGTAAGTTCTCTGAGTGGTTCTTTCAGACTGTTGTTTTCCTCTAGATTGATTATTAGGCTCTCCATTCTTGTCCGCCACTTTTCGGTGCCGACTATATTTGTTTTGGTTGTAGGAGTTTTGTTTTCTTATGGGGTGTGAGATTTCAAATACCATTAATCATGTTATTTTTGTTTTGGCCATGCTCCATTTCTCATACTCTTTTATTTGTCGATATTGTTCCGACCCCTGACATTTTATGGAACTTGACAACGTCGTGGAAGGTTGATGTTATGGCCCTAATATTATACATTGTCGTTCTTCCAAAAATCACATTGTATGGCAATGATGCATTGATAATGATGAACCCGACTGGTTTAGTGTCGTTCTTACCTTTGTTATAGTCTACCAGGGTAAGCAGTAGCGTGATAGTTCCTTCCGACCACCTGTTGTGCCCAACAAAGTTGATTAGATGAGTTTCAGGTGGCTATATCTTCTTCTGAGCATGGCTTGGGAGTTTCTTGTAGAAATGCTTATACATAACATTTATCGAGCTGCCATTGTCTACATAAATGTCATTTATGTAATTTTTGCTAATGAATCCTCCGATTATTATGGGTTCATCCCCTTCCTGACTGTTGTTGCTATAATCCCATTCATCAATGGTAAACGTGTAGTCATGCCACTCATATTCTGCTTTGGATTTCTCTAATTTCCTGAACATGAAAATTCATTTTTTGCTGAATTCTTGATTTTTAGATTGATGGGTGCGATACTCTCCAGATGTTTGGACTACAATCCCTTTATTAGGCCGGTGAGCTATCCAGACTGCATCTTGTTTTCCGGTTCTCTTTGTATCGTGTTAGATTCAATAGTGTCATGCCCGGTGGATTCGTGAAACTCATAGTACTTCCCTTGATCTTTGTTTACTAGTTTTTTCCGTGCTCTTCATCCATTGTTCTTCTTGATTTGTCTAATTGTTCCACATCATTCCTTCCTCCATTTCTTGGTGTTTGATGATTACGGTTTTGATGTGTGAAACGTTTCGATCAGGAGGTCCTTACATTATTGTACTTTTGATGGTCTTAAACATGAACTCGTACATAAAATGTATGATTATCTTTTGGAGTGTAAGATTTTTCTCCCTGGTTGGTTTTTATATTTTCGAATGCTGCTTCTTCCTGTTTCGTGTAGCGATGAACTATTTCCATCATATATTTTCTCGATTTTGGTGGTTTACCTACTAGTTTTTTGAATAGGACTCACGGGCGTAATCCATAAGTGAACGTGACTATTACCATTCTATCTAGTATGTTCGGGGCGTTGAGCATGGATTTGTTAAAATGGTGAATGAATGCATTTAGTAACTTGTCCTCATGTTGTATGCATCCTAAGATGGCATGAGCGTCCACCATATACCTTCTTTGTTGTATAAAGTGACCAAGAAACTCTTCTCTTAACTGATTAAAATCATATTTGCTTTCTATCGGTAGGCTTTTGTACCATAACCGTGTTGGCCCCAACCAGGTGGTTGGGAAGAAAAAACACCAATACTTCTCGTTTAAGTAGTAATAATCCATTTTCCACTTATACTTTTCAATGTGATCATCTGAATCACCTGACCCATCATACTTCAAAATTTCTGGTATATTTGCTTCTACTAGTAGCAGATACTAGTGTATGATTCTGATAAGAGGTGAGTTGTCCAACCTCAAGAATCGATAGTTATAAGTGTTCCTGTTAAGTCCCTCAATCCGTTATTGTCAGTGGTTTGTTCACCCCATTAAATATGCGGTGTTTCTTGATTTCCAAGAATGGATTGAGTAGCATAGGCTTGTTGGGATTGCAAAGCCCAAAATTCTTGTTAATGTGTGTACAGGAGTGGAGGTGGCAACGATATGTATGGTGGTACGTTTTGTTGTATTTTTTTTGCAGTAGTCGTTAAGTGTTGTTGTAATAGTGGTGGTAAGACTTGTACCATTAACTTGTTACCTGTTAGTGTTCTTAGGTTGTCCTGTCGGTGCATTCGGTTGGCCTATACTAGAACTGCTATCTGATGCGACCGTTACTGAGGTTGTTTGTCTTTTTCTCTTTACATTACTTGGCGATTTCCATTATGGTTTTCCTTCTTCCTATTGAAACAATAAAGTGACCCTCTTCATCTAAAAGGAACCGAAGACCTTTTGTCTTGATGGACACGAAGAGAAGATCTACCCGGAGACTACTTTTGTCATGTTGTGACCCGCAGACTTGAAGATGACCCGCAGAGATGAATTATGCATGAATATTGTTTAAGTTACTTTTACTGATGTTGCTTGTATTCATTGTAATATCCGGTGTACCATTCAAGTTCACCATATTCATTCATTTTATGTTATTTTACTCTTTCATGTAACTTTTGGGACTCTATAAATAGAGCCTCCCACTTCATTTATTTCTTAACAATTACCAATTATCAATCGATCACTGAAAGTTTATCAATCTTAGATCGCTCATCTCTATATCTCAAGTTATCTTAACTGATAATTAAAACCGAGTCCCTCTTCACTTGTGTTGTTCATATTATACTAACTTGTGTTTGCATTCAAACCATGTTACGATTCAACCTAGTGTCTACTTTTTTACTCCTTATTGATATAAACTTGTTGCTATTTATTTTCTTTACATTTCCGCAATCTAACTATTATTATTGTTGAGCTAACAAGATCCACTGAGATTAAGCTTAATTCCGCAACTTATTATCTCGTTACAAACATTTGTTCAAGTTTTTCTCTCAACAGTTGGTATCAGTGCCAAAGTGGTTTCCTTTTAATTTCTTTCAAAATCGAAGCTTTTGTTCTCAAAAATCTGATTTAAAAGGCCTTCTATACGACTCATAAGAAAAGTTTAAAAAAAACAAGGAAAAATGGCACAAGCTTATGCTCTAAACGTTTCAAATAGTGTTGGTGGTTACTTATTTCAAGTGAATATCATCATTGGTCCCAAAGAATGGAAAGATATCTACAAAGGCTCGGTAGAGATGTGTGGAGATCTGTAGAAGAAGGACCTCATGTCCCTATTCTCACTCCCATTGCAGCAGATGGTGCTCAAGCAAGACTTGGTGGAGGTCAAGCAGTCATGAACAGACCTACCAACGATGACTTAGAGAAGATGGAGAAAGATGCAATTGCTTTCTACGAAATCTCATGTGATGTTGCTCTTGACAACTTCGAAATCATCATCAACTGTGACTCTGCTAAAGAGATCTGGGATGTTCTAAAAAAATCTCTATCAAAGGTTTGAACAAGCTCAATACAAGAAGCTTACTATAGCTCTTAATGAGTTCACCAACTTTAAAGCTTTACCTGGTGAAAGCCTTGATGACTCCTTCAAGAAATTCAAACTCATCATCACCAAACTCTTAAACGTTGGCACTGTAAGAAGCAATCATGAAACAAACCTGCAGTTCCTGAAGGGTTTGGGTAGATATTGGACTACTGCTAAGATGACAGTCCAAGGAGATAGAAAGATCCAAATCTCTCACTATTCAAGCTATACGGTGAGCCTCAAGCCCAAGAATCGATGGTGTTAAAAGAATGTGCAGACCTAGGTGGACCACTCGCTTTGATGGATCAAACACCATAGTTTACTGTCAAAACTCCTCAGTATCCCTACTCCGGAGTATCATCCTATCAACACTCATATAACAGCTCATTGCAGTCGTATGAAGCAGATGCAAAACTTGATGACGAAGGAGAGTTTTAGAATGCCATTGCCCTAGTCAGCCAATAGTTCAATAGACTCCCACCACTCTCCTTTCGAAAAAAAATCAACAGTTCACCAAACCACCTTTTAGTCGCAACTTCAATCCACATAGAAACCATCCAAGATATCCTAAAAACCCTCATCACCAATCTCAGCCACAGAATGCTTCTCAGACACATGTGTTGCCGTCCTTACAGACTACAACAAAGCCCTATATGAAAAGAACATAGAGACCCAAAAGATGTACCATGTGGGAGGAAGACTAGATGTAACATCCCAGAATATCAAGAGTAGAGTTGAAGGGCTAAAAGAGTAAATGGGAAAGGGCAACTCGGCGAGTCCACGAGTGGACTCGGCGAGTAGGGTCGCGACTCTAGTCACGTGTTAAGTGACCAACTCGGCGAGTAGCATGGGTGGACTCGGCGAGTTGGTGCTGAGTGGAGAAAACCCTAATTCCGAGGGTTGAGCCCTATATAAAGATCATCATATCTCCTCCCCAGCTTCCTTATCATTCCTTGAGTTCCAGAAGCCCTAAATTCATGAGGAGACCCCATTGTTGAGTGAATTAGAGCTTGGAGAAGGATATTTCGTGCTTTAAGCTTGAAGATTGGAGGCTTGTATTAGGAAGCTTGGGGGGGGGGGGGGGGGGGGAATTAGGAATCTACAGTTGGTTGGGCTCATTCTAAGGGTAAGGAACCATTTCCTTAAGCTATTTTTTTCATGGGTTCATGTGTGGTGGTTGATATGACATCTAAATTGAGATAGAAGCTTGGATCTGAGGATGCTACTTCAGATCTAAGCTTGGGATGGTCTTGTATGTCATAAAGTCCCTGTTGATGAGTGATTGGTGAAGCTACCTTGTCCCAAACCCTAGCCCTAGAGTGAAAATGCCTAGATCTCCTTGGATTCATGTGAAGTTTGCCACTTTACGTGATGGATGGCCTTAGGAAGGGTGGATCTATGGTTTGGATCATCTGCATGGCTTGGAAAGCCTCTGTATGGATTCAGACCCGGTGGTACTCGGCGAGTCACATGGGTAGACTCGGCGAGTTGCTTGAAGATAGGCTGGAACTCGGCGAGTTGGAAGAACAACTCGGCGAGTTGTATGAAAATGGCCTGGAACTCGGCGAGTTGGAAGAACAACTCGGCGAGTAGGTTGAAGATAACCTTAGACTCGACGAGTATGTTCTTGGACTCAGCGAGTCTTGTCGAAGAGTCCCAATCTTTTCTGGTTGAGCCGTGAATCGGTGAGTCAAGGGGTGACTCGGTGAGTTGTGTGCGAGTGGATTCAGAGTTGTTGAACTTGGCGAGTCTCGGGGTGACTCGGCGAGTTGGGTCGCGGATTGAAGGAAATGTTGAGCATGGGGCCTCGGCGAGTCATCGGGTTGACTCGGCGAGTAGAGTCAGCCAAGGGTTGACCAGTTGTCTTCCAGGGGTATTTTGGTAATTATTGAGTTCAGTGCTTTGGTGTTGTTTAGTGGGGGAGTTCGTGTCGGAGTTTGGAGCAGCGGGATCTTATCTTTTCAGCCGGCAGTTTCGAGGTGAGTTATCCTCACTATATCAACAGGGTCTAAGGCACCAAGGCCGGCCCTTTATCGGATTGAGATCCGGGTATTTGTTGTATGTTATTGCTTTGATATGTTGCATCCTGGTAGCTAGGATGGTATATGTTAGAGACCTGGTTGAGATTGGTATCCTGAGATGTAGGGTGATGCTATGCTAGTGACCGGTTAGGTCGGTATCCTGGTTAGGATGATGATATGTTATGTGATCTGTTTGATCGGCTTGTTGACTATGAATGCTTACATGATTGTATGTTTATGTGCACATGGTTGTTTGGACTGGAGTTGGGTTGAGGCGGGTCCTGCTTTGTGCTGTAGGCCAAGATACCCAGGGCGGACCGGTTGTCCCGAAGGCCCAGCGAGCGGTCCGGATAGGCTGTAGGCCCCAAGAGGGCGGACCAGACGTGCCGAGGCTCGGAGAGTGGACCAAGCCGACTGAAGGCCCGGTGCGGGCGGACTAGTCATATTATAGACTCAGAGAGTGGACCAGGTGGATTGAAGGCCCGGTGTGGGCTGACCAATCACACTGCAGACTCGATGTATGTGGCTAGATTCGGAGAGTGGACCAGGTGGATTGAAGGCCCGGTGCGGGCGGACCAATCACACTGCAGACTCGAGGTATATGGCTAGACTCGGAGGGTGGACCAGGTGGACTGTTGGTCGGTGCGGCGGACCAGTCACACAGTAGACCCGAAGTGCATGGTTGTTCTGTGATCGGATATGTTATGGCATGTTATGCGTGTATGGTATATGTGGTTGGTATTTTGGGGATATCTCACTAAGCTTTCGGGCTTACAGTTGTGGTTTTATGTTTTTCAGGTTCTTCAGGAGACCGTGGCAAGGCAAAGGCGTGATCGTACCGCTCCTCATGTTTATGCCGTGATGAGATTTTGGGAATACTTTAATTTAACTGTATTGAAAACCTTTTTGTAATAATTTAATGAAAACGGGTTGTTTTTGAAAAGTTTAAATTGGATGGAATTTTTCGGTCGTTACACTAGAAGACAAAAAGCTTAATGTCATTATGTTAGAGAAGGATTTGTTGTTAGAAAAATATGCTAGAGTGTTAACTGAAACCCAATTAGATATTGCTTTTAATCAACGAGATCTTGCCCGAAAAGAAATTGTACGCTTGAATCGTTTAATTGAAAAACTATTTACTAAAAGTGAAGCTATTAAGAACTTAGTGAATAATGGGATTGTAGACAACAATTATAATTAGGGATTGTCCAATGGGTATTCTACCAACGAGAGCTCTCCTCGGTTTGATGTCGATCGTCCCTATGTCCCACCAGATCGAGCTTTTCATTATCCAATCAATGAAAAAACTTTTCCCAAAGACATTAGATGTCATTTCGGTAGACTTCATGAACTTAGCAACAATTGTATCAACGAGAGCTCTCCTCGGGTAACTTAGATAACTTTTTACCCGTCACTGGCACAATTTGTCCCGACTCTTAGTCTAGTTTAGTTGTGGACAAAGAAATCGCTTTAGAAGGACCTGAATTAGTTGCAGACTGTCCATCTTTGTCTTCCAAGACATGTCCCAACCAAGAGTTACTATTGACTTACTCTGTGGTACTCCAGTCCTCTCTATCGTAGACCCCAGTTAAGTTCACAACTACTCTTCAGCCTATCTTGCGTGAACTGCCCATTGATAATTTTGAATTTGGACAATGTTCTCAGAGCCATGAGCTCTCTAGTTCCGATGACTCAAGACCTCTATCTTTACCTCGAAAAAAGAATTTCAAAAAACCCCAGTTAAATGTTTCTGATGTTGTTCCACCAAAGGCTGAAGCAAAATTGGCTCTCGAAAAAGGAGATCAGATCCCAACGTGAAAAGTGGGAAGCTGACTCCAAAAACAAAACTTTCAAAAATCCGACCAAGTTTTCAAACAAAAGGAATTTCAAAAAACCCATCACTGCAAGAAGATTTTCAAAGCCCACTGCAGTCGATTGATCGTGCAAAAAGCCATGTACAGTGACAAAATCTCTTGACACAAAAAATCTGAAAATTTTCAAAAGGGTGTCAAGTCACTTTCACAAAATTTCTTAAAAGACACAAAAATGAAGGGTATTTTACACACTTCACAATCTTCAAAATCCATTCCATCTGTCAAAAGGTAAAAACCTACGACAAAGTCTTTTAATAAACATTTTCAAAATCCAGTGGACAATTCCAAGAAACACAATCCTCGGACCAGTCCAAAGAAAAAGACCACACCCTCCAGGGCGTTGATTAATGTGGATTAATGAGAAGAACCTATCTTTTTGTTTTTATCCACTGACATCAAATACTAGTCCAATCCCAACTTGAAAACTCAAAAATAATGTAACACATTGTGGTTCTAAACAAACATGGAAAAAGAAATATATTTCCAAGTCCCACATGCATGCATCTGTTAAAAAGGTTTCCCACATTACCACATGCTCCAAACTTGTTTGGTTACCCAAACTAACCAACTGATTGTGTAGGCAATGTGCAAGGAGGAACATGAAAAAATAATGGTTAATCGATAGTGCCTGCTCCTTGCACATGACTGGAAGGTTAGAATACCTTCGTGATTTCAGGCCAATCAATGTTGGCGGACACATCACCTTTGGCTATGGGTAGCTTCTATATTCAACGAGTTGCTTTTGTAAAAGGTCTAAAACATAACTTGATTAATGTGGGTCAATTATGCAAATCTGGTCATCAGGTTGAGTTTGACAGTGAGTATTGCTATATCATGACCAATGACGGAAACATGTGCTTGATCAAGTCTAAAGCCGAATGGACAATGTATCCATTGGATCTCTCTCTGATCATCGGCAAACTGTAGTTGTGTTTCCTGTCAAAGCAAGTGTCTGAAGTGAGTTGGCTATAGCATCAAAAACTTGCTGACCTCAACTTCAGATAAATCAACAACTTAGTAACTGGAGAGTTAGTCCGAGCACTACCAAGCATGAAGTTCAACAATGATACTTTGTGCCCGGTGCATGAATCTGGTAAACAAACCAAGGGAATCCATCCTCAAATTGTTGATTCTTCAATCATTGAACCTCTAGAGCTCCTTCATATAGACCTCCGCGACTCGTCAAATGTAGCCAATCTTAATCACAAGAAATATATTATGGTCATAGTTGATGATTTCACTCGTTTCACTTGGGTCTTCATTCTAAGACTAAAGTTAGATACACCGCAGACCATGATTAACTTCATCAAGGAGATAGAGCTTCAGATCAAACTACCAGTCTGACGGATAAGAAGTAATAATGGCACTGAGTTTACTAATCAGCTCTTGAATAGCTTTTTAGTCTCAAAGGGAATCAGCCACAACTTTTCAGCACCTTACACACCACAACAAAATGGAATGGTGGAGAGAAGAAATAGAACGTTCGTCGAAACTGCTAGATCGATGCTCAATTTTGCCAACTTAACTCTCTACTTCTGGGCGGAAGCAATAGTATCTGCAAGCGCCTCAACAAGACTCTCTATGAAGGTCTAAACAGTAAAAAACCCAATGTATATTTCTTTCACATTTTTGGTTGCAAGTGTTTTGTGGTGAACAACATGGATCATCTCAACAAGTTTGCACCGAAATCAAATGAAGTCATTTTCTGGGTTACTCAACCAAAAAAGTTGCATACGGGGTTCTTATAAGCCGACCAAGACTATTATTCAAAAGTTTTGATGTCAAATTCGATGACCATTATGTCCGCAGAATGGATCCTCTCACTGAAACCAAGTTCATCCTGGAGAGTGATATTCCAACCTCCTCGGGACCATTAAACATAGTTGAAGTTAATTATGATGACCTCTTCAATCCCGTAGAGAGAGCACACCTCTCTGAGATTCTGGTGTCTCCGTTTTCACAACAACAACATTTAGAAGTATATGGCCCAACTATTTCTGAAGGTACGTTGTTCAATACTTCCACCTCGCCGGTTGAGAGGGAAAGTTCAAACCCTTCAACAGTTCTAACCATCGAGATACCAATACTAGAAGATACTACTCCGATACTTGTACACAACCTGATCAATCCATCAACTGTGTTTGAAGACTCTTAGGATGAAGAAGTTGAAAATATTGATACACGAACAGATCCAAGGATTATTAATCACTTGTCGGTCCAGGGGGAACTGACGTCTTTGATTCAGGGGGAACCGTCATCGGTTCAAGGAGAACTCCCATCTTTAATCCAGGGGAACTTCCTTTAACAGCTGCAAAATCAATCCCAACAGTACAAGACTCATATGCGGGCTGCTCTCAAATCTAGGGGTACTACCTTCTTCAAATACCCCCACAGACTCGTATGAGGTAGAGGATATTCCCTCAAATGCAGCCGCAGACCATCAACAAAGTCGTCTACATATTTGGACGAAAGATCACCCACCGGGTCAAATCATCGACAACCCATCTTCAGGTATTCAAACTCTTTCCTCTTTTGATTTTAATAACCATTGTAATTATGCAGCATTCATGTCATCAGTCGAGCCCCAGACCACAAAAGAAGCTCTCCAGGAGCCAGATTGGATTATTGCAATGCAAGAGGAATTTGCTGAGTTTGAACTGAATAAAGTTTGAAAGCGGTACCAAAGCCAAAAGGCCACACTGTTGTCGGTACCAAATGGGTTTACAAGAACAAGTTAGATGAATCCGATGAAGTGGTACGGAACAACGCACGCTTAGTTGCAAAGGAGTATAGTCAACTTGAGGGTGTTGACTACGACGAAACATACACACCAGTTGCAAGGATGGAGTCCATACGTATCTTCTTAGCGTATGCAGCTCATAAAAACATCAAGGTCCATCTGATGGATGAGAAGAGTGCTTTTGTTAATGGCTAACTGAAAGAGGAAGTATATCTGCAAAAACCTCAATGCTTTGAAAGCTCGGAATTTCCAAATCATTATTACAAGCTGAAAAAAGTGGTCTACGGGTTAAAGCAAGTGCCTAGACCTTGTTATGAGATTCTTTTAGAGATTCTTTTAGAGTTTCTTGTCAACTCAGGGTACAAAATAGGTGTGATAGATCCCACTTTGATTAAAGAGCAAATGAAAAACACTTGATGCTCGTTCAAATCAATGTGGATGATATTATCTTCGGCTCAACGGATCAGGGAATGGTGGATGAATTTTCAAAGATAATGAGAAGCAAGTTTCAGATGAGCATGAATAGAGAGATTAACTTCTTTCTAGGTCTTCAAGTCAAACAGATCTCTCAAGGGATCTTCATCCATCAGGAAAAATACACCGCTGAGCTATTGAAGAAGTTTTCAATCGATAATTTCTCCTCGGAAAAGGTCCCTATGGCCTTTGGGTATAACATATCAACTGACCCTACCGGGGAGTCAGTTGATCACATGATATACCGAGGAATGATTGGCTCATTGATGTACCTCACTGCTAGTCGACCAGATATTGTGTTTGCTATGGGTTTATGTGATAGATACCAATCTGATCCCAAAGTATCTCGCTTGACCGCAGTCAAGAGGATCTTCAGGTATCTAAAAGGGAGTAAAGCCTTGAGTATTTGGTACCCTGCGGGTAACGACTTCAGTCTGCAGGAATTCACAGATGCAGATCATGCCAGATGCAGACTTGATCGAAAGAGCACTTCAGGTGGATGTCAGTTTTTGGGTGGAAGATTAGTTAGTTGGTCTTCAAGGAAACAAAACTATGTTTCATTGTCCACCCTAGAGGCGGAATATGTGGTCGTAGCTAGTTGCTGCTCCCAGATCCTTTGGATGAAGACACAACTCTTGGACTATGGGTACAGGATGTTGTAGGTACCCATCTATTGTGATACAAAGAGTGCAAAAACGATTTCTCATAATCATATTCATCACTCAAAGACAAAACACATAGAACTACGGTACCACTTCATCAAAGACCACATCCTCAAAGGTAGCATTAAAATTATTTTTGTGCCAACTTATGAGGAAATAGCTGATGTTTTCACCAAGGCACTTGACTCCACAAAATTGAATGGATTTTTGGAAATGTTAGGGATGATGAACCCTAACTCGCAGTTCCTCTTGAAAGGGTAGATACTGCATACCTTATTAGGTCTTCGAGTGTGAATAAACTGCTTCTTTTTATTTTCAAATCAAAACTCTTGAAGCACTTTACTCACTCCGGTCTCTTTCTAGAATAATTTTTGTACTATGTACTTCATAATTTCTCCTCGATATACTTTGTATACTGAAGTCATTTATGATCTATATACTCCTCGGGTCTCTTTATTTCTTTTATTTCTAACCTTTATAATCCAATTGTTCTTCAACTCTCATCTCCCGCTGACACATTAATGAACCCGCAGTCATCACTTCACAGATGCTTTAAATGACAATGTGTGCTACTTAATGAAGTTAAAACATTCTTCAAACATTCAATTTGTCACACATGATTTTTCAGTCATCTTTCAAGAGACTTTCCTCAGTCAGGCAAATTCTTGGATAAAAAATAAATAAACCGGTTTGCCTTAAACAAAATCTTTTTGAAAATCCTTTTCACTCATCCAATCTCATCAAGTAACCATTGGGTTCTAATCCATTCCACTTCCCCATTTTTACAACGAACAAAACCATTTCTCACCCCACGATTAAATGACGTGTCATTATGAGCCTACAAGACAATAAATGCTTCTGTTTTCCCGGAAAAACATTCTTTTTTATTTTATTTACTCTAACTGATAATGTGACAACCCGAAAATTGTACCTTGTACAAACCCTACATTCAATCGAAGTCAAACTTACTTCTGCTAATTTTTAGCACTTGTGGAGTCCGTTTGGGTGTTTTAATCTTAAGTGCATCAAAGGAATAGATGAATGGGAGTGTCAGTTGAACCCCTAATCTGTCAAACAAGCCCTAAGCACTCAAAAGAGGAGTTTACAGCCAAAACCTTGGAGTTTACGGCCGTAAACTCAAGGTGGCCGAAAACCCCTTAGTATATATATTCCTTAGTCATTTTAATCACTTTTAACCCTTCAAACCCAAGAACTCAGAATTCTCTCTCATATATCTTGAGGCTTTTGCTTCCAAATCTTCCAAGAATGTAAGTAAAACACTTCATCTATGTGTTATATCACTTCTTCTTGATTCACTCATGATTTCATCCATGAAATCCTTTCATTTTCATAAATCTTTAAGTGTTCTTCATTTCACCAAGAACACACACTAGTGTTCTTGGACTTTAAACACCTTTACAAGCTTCTATATTGTAAGTACCCTTACCCTAGCTTGTTATATGACTAAATCACTTAGTTTCCACCTTGAAAACAACACAAAATCAAGATCAAAAGGGAGTTTATGGCAAAGGCAATCTCCTTGGTCCGTAAACTCTATTGATGGGTGCATATGAACCCTAATTCCTTCCGAAGGCTTAGACTTGATCATAGGATACTTCATTATGACTTATAAGACCTTATAACACATCTTGGTACAAAATACCGTGAGTTTACGACTGTAAACTCATGGGGAAATTACCTTAGGCCGTAAACTCATGGAGAGTTAGTCCTTGGGCTGAAAACTCTAAAGCAAAGCCATACAACCCTTAGATGCAACCCTTTAGTGGTTATAACACTTGAATCAAAGTGTTTTCCACGTTATAGGGTGCCTATAGTTGTTAAATTAGTTGTTTAATCACTAATTAGATACAAATATGTGTCATTATATGTTAAATAGGATCTGTGTGTGCGTTCAAATCTTCACTTGACACTTAGCATCCTATACCATCCGTTCATCCAAACCACTCACTACAGGTGAGTTCATACCCCTTAATATACCTTTTAAATGACTTTAAATATGTTATATAATCAATCACATGTGATTTATAACTGTGTTTCAAACAATAGGATTTCATATACTTTAAACTGTGTTATCAAACAAACTACCTTTAAATCGTTTTATAAATTGATATCAAGTCATCCATATTTATTATTAAACTCTTCAAAAGGTTTGACAAAACTTCCTTCTTAACTTATATATCGTCAAATGCATGCCTATATATGTATAGTTATGTAAGTAATGTTTAAAGGACTTAGAACTGCTAACCCACTTTATTTCCTTTTCCTTGTTTGGATGTGTACTTAGAGTAATCGATTAGTTGTTCGATGGTCGTTTAAACATTAGTTATATACTGTATACTTATGTATATATAAAAATACTAGTCAATCATTCAAATACTACAAACAAGAATACTATAACAGAAATGACTAGTAAGCTATTATAGGTATAGTTTAGGAGAATTCTATCTTATACAAATACTATAACAGAGAATACCATAACAGAGAATACTATCATATACAAGTACACACAGAGAATACTATCATATACAAGTACATACTAAGATACTAAAACAAAAAGAACATACTAAGATGCTATAGCATGGAACAACTATAGGATCTAACTATACCAATGATCACTAACACATTGTTTTAAACAAAAGGTGATAATAAATTGGGTATACATGATTATATAACTTTAATGTGGATATTACGACCTAGCAATTCGTTGCGGAAGTCACTCTTGTTTCCCAGAATTTCTTGTAGGGAGAACGTTTAGTATGGGAACTACTCATCACATTATGACCTTAAGTAACCAAATATGTTTTCAGGTAATTAGTACTACAGGTTGTTAATTCTGAAGACCCCTGAGTACTTACTTTTCCCATTACTTTCATATAGTGACAGTTCTACTTGAAAGTCAATGCAAGCTATTTTTGAGTTAAGATAGTTATAAATTAGGGAAAAACATCCACATTTATAGAGAAACAAACATTCAAAACAATCGGGTCTTGGTAGAAGACTACTTTTTATACTAGTAGGAAATATGAGATTTTCTAGGGGTTTTCAAACATATACAAACATTTACATTGAACATTTACAAACATTTTCATTCAAACTTATACAAACATTAACATTAAATACTTATGAACTCACCAGCTTAAATGATGAACTACGCTTTCAAAATAACTTGTATTCTCAGGTCGCTAGTAGACAGGTATGATGACCATGTTTTGAGAAGACGGAGCGTTCAAGACTCGTCTTTTATTTTGATTACTTGTTTTGGTGTCATATTACTATTAAAGAACACACATGTATTAAACTATACTATTAATGCAATGGATGATGTTGTTTCTTGTTTACTACTTTGCATTGTTATGATACTGTACATGATGTCCTCCACCCCAGAACGTTTCCGCCGTTCTTGGTTTCGGGGAGTGACAGATTGGTATCAGAGCATTGTTTATAGTGAATCAGGTATATCAACCCATAAAAGATATACAAACTATAAACACATAGGGATTAAAAATACTCTGACTACGAGTTTATACTTTCTAAGTACTAAAATACTTAAACTAAAAGTATACATATCTACATACCTACATACTTACTATAGAACAATGTCATACTAGAACATAACAAAAGTATTTAATTG
The DNA here is from genome assembly GCF_002870075.4 of Lactuca sativa. Classification (NCBI taxonomy): domain Eukaryota; kingdom Viridiplantae; phylum Streptophyta; class Magnoliopsida; order Asterales; family Asteraceae; genus Lactuca; species Lactuca sativa. The sequence continues at coordinate 195,294,309 of NC_056624.2, forward strand.
TTGGACACAACAGTCAAAACTTGGCAGTTATGTAGTCGTATCTAGGATAAATATAGCTTGATCAACTATATTTATTTGAGATACGGTGAACGTATGTCAGGGAGCGATTGGGGTGTGGCAACAAACCTAAAACTTACCAAATTATACTACTTCATATATAGAGGAGCATGAGAAAAAAAACATAAATTAAAATACTATAGGAGTGTTTTAGACACTATTCATTCAAAGAACAAACTTCTTAGGAGTAGTAGTAAGTTTCCCTTATAGAAAATTTTTATTTGTTTATTGATACATTTAGGAATTGTTAGATAAATATGTTACCCTCATTTCTCGTCTAGATAAATGGTTGAATTCCATTTCCCTGGTGACCCTCACATTCCCGACCAAGTGAATAGTAGAGGGCTTAATGCAGAACCAGAGAATCTTGACCCCGAGCCGGAATATGAGAATCTACCTCGGGAAGCTTGAATCCCAAATCGTGAACTGCGTCTGACATTTCAAGGCCCGATGCCTATGTGGACTGAGTACTTGGGTAGGTGGAGCCATGAACAGGGCCAACCCTTACCCTACAACAGAGATCAAAGCTTCAACAATATAAGTGATGGAGGACCTGCAAACATAGTTCTTCCCATTTTTGGTTCGCCGAATAGCTCAAAATGTCGATCTAAATGTGACAGCCATTCAACAAACAGAGGAGCTAGAAGCCGAAACAAATTCCAATACGGATAGAATTCGCAATCTGGAACTTACTCATAGAAGAGACAATGAAACCCTGCTGCAAGCACTAGCCAAAACTAGAACCGAAGTCATAGAACTACGAGTACGCCAGAGGGTGTACGAAAGACACCTACTTGAGGTGGAACGTCAGCTGGCTGCACTTAGAGTTCATCTGAATGATGCCCATCGTCAGTAGAAGATATTCTACTGATCCTTTCTAGTATGTTTAAAGGAATAGTTTTCTTATCTATGCTCTAAGTAGCACTTTTCAATGTAGCTATTCCAGTACTATAGGTACTATTTCACTTAGACTTTATTCTGTCAAAGTTTTCCTACTCCTGATAAGATGTAAGACCTACCCCAAGGTCAATTTTCCCTGAACTTATTACATCTTAAATGCCAAAGATATTGACAGTCGGCTGGTTCCCAAAGAACCTTTGCCTAAATACTTTCATTCTACTAGCGTTAGAACTTTATCTAAATCTCACCCTAGTCAATTTATTGAACTATGGTAACTTAGCTCTTGGATCACTTCCAATCCTTTTCAAATGTTGGATCATGTTATCCACCAACCAAGTTAGCTTATATTGGATTAAAGTTATCTGGCGACCATTCTATGAACTTTCTTCCACTCTTTACCAGTACTACATCATAGGGATGTAGGTCAAACCATCAAGAACAGTTTAACAAAACGGAAAATTTACATTTACCTGAATGATTAGGATACATCTGAGGCCAATCATAATCGAGTCTCCCACTTCATGTATTTCTTACCAATTACCAATTATCAATCAATCACTGAGAGTTTATCAATATTAGATCATTCATCTCTATATCTCAAGTTATCTTAACTGATACTTAAAACCAATTCCCTCTTTACTTGTGTTGTTCATCTTATACTAACTTGTGTTTGCATGCAAAACTTCTTACGATTCAACCTAGTATCTACTTGTTTACTACTTATTGATATAAACTTATTGGTATTTATTTTCCTTACATTTCCACAATATAACTATTATTATTGTTAAGCTAACAAGATCCACTGAGATTAACCTTAATTCCACCACTTATTATCTCATTACTAAAGTTTGTTAATGTTTTTCTCTCAACAATTCGTCAACTGAATATCATGAGCGACAAGTCATAAAAATTCCATAGAGTGAAGGTTGCAAAGCAACTTTGTTAATCAAACGCAACTGCAGTGCAAGCCTTGCAAAGAAGATATGATGTTCGACTGCGGTATGGAGGATAACTGGTCATAAGACACTGATCATGGAATGTTGGCCGATGGACCTTGATTAAAGGGCAATCTTGATGGTAAGAATTAAAAAATTATTCCAATATAATCAGCCATAAGTAATCTATCGTGCCAATCGAAGTTTGAATAAATCTCCAATAATAATCTCTTTCGAGAAGAAAATAAATCGAGTCATGTAAAATTTATTTCACAAAAGTGCTTCCGATCATAGTTTGTGGTGGTAAAAACTGGTGTTAAAAAATAAATAATTTTAAAAAATTAATTGGTATTAATAAAAAAAATTGGTGTAAAAAATTGCTTTTAAGAAAAATAATTGGTATTTATAAGAAAATTTGGTAAAAAAAATAATTGGTGTTTATAAAACTATGGGCAAAAATTGGGTGTAAATACAAATTTTGGTGAAAAAGAAAAAAAATGGGTTGAAAAATAATAGGTTGCGGTATTGGCAGGGTTGGCTGAACGAGGTTTAAGAGGATGAGGGGAGGTGTGCGAAGAGGGTTGAGAAGTAAGGAGAGAATAGAGGAGTTAATGGCAATTGAAGCCTAGGGCTCCTTGGTGAATGGAAAGTCTATAATGATCGTTTGCGAAGAGGAGGCGATCACCAAAGATAGAGCTCTTCGGTGATGTCTACGGTCAAGGATAAGGGTGGTCTGATGGCAATGAAGAGGTAGCAAAGTGTGGAATTGGCGAAGAATAGGAGGGTTGTGATATGCTTTAGTTCTACGGTAGGGGAGGATAGAACACGAGGTCTAGGGTGTCTCGGATTGAGAAGGACCGCAGAGGCTGCGCAGGTGAATACCTCATATTTAAGGACTTGCAGTAGGACTTCGATATGGCTTTAACTCCTTGGGTATGGCATGTATTAGGTTAGATTTTGGTCTTCAGTGCTGGGCACCGAGGATGAGCAGGGTGACGATGAAAAAAGCCGTTTTTCAAGAAATTTTGAGACTGAAAATGCTATAACTTCGTGATTATCAATAAAAATATTTTCTAAAGCGTATGAGGGTAAGGTGGGTGGTTGGGAAAGGTAAAAAATGACAGAAAGAAGGAAAGGGAAAGGAAAAAAGTAGGGGATAAGGCATGGCTTCAAGGTAAAAGGTTAAGTGTACATGTCAAAGCATGGGGGACAAATATGTAAAATCACAAGCATTATCAGGAAGCATGGGAATACATTACATGGTGGTGTAAAGGACATGTGCTTTTTCCGAATAACATCGAAACGTCCATAGACTTTTAATAAATATTTTCAACATCAAATGAAGAACAAATAGCTTCATACCTTCTGTGATGAACTCAAAAATAATATGTTGATAAAGTCTTCAAAAAGAGGTCTTTTCCAATATTTTGGCAAGATAAAAATCTTCAAGATGTATGAACTCGAAAAAATTCTTTGATATCTTCCTCAAGAAACATCTTTTTCAAAAAAAAAACCTAAGATATTGTTGTTGATACATGAAAGTGAACCTATAGCAATCCGAAGCCAAGCCAAAACCAAAGTCAAGTGCATTCCAAGATGTGATATGTTTCAAAATGAAGCTACTTCTGAATTGAGGACAAGTCTGAGAAGAACCTTGTAGTTAGTGCTATTTTGAGTCTGTATTAGCATTTAATGTTTCTTGTATTTTAGTCTTTGTTATATTGTAAATTTCATGGGATAGGATCGAGAAAATCCTGAGTGTTAGCTTTTTTACTTTTCAGCTTTACATAGTTCATGCAACCTTGTATGTTTGTCTTTTTATCACTCCTTGGCTATTTAAGGGGAAGTAATTTCCATGCAATTTAACACTTGAGGAACATTCTCTTTCATATCAATATTATGTATCTCACAAGTCAAATTATTCTCTTTATCACTCTCATTGTTTTCTCTTTATTTTGTTCATACTCACTCTTACATACTTGAATACTTCGTTGAACTTATTATTTCATGACAAGACTGGTTTACCAAACTTGACTAGACTTTTAATATTAGAAACAAACATTGATCTTAAGTTAATTTAAGGTTTGATTTTTCACACCTTGTCCGCACACAACTTCTATTGTAGTCAGTGCTATTTTAAGTATGTATAGCATTTAATGTTTCTCGTCTTTTAGTATTTTTTTTCTTTTGTAAAGTTCATGGGATAGGATCGAGAAAATCCTAAGTGTCGGCTTTTTGACTTTTCAGCTTTACATAGTTCATGCAGCCTTGTCAGTTTGTCTTTTTATCATTCCTTGGCTATTTAATGAGAAGTAATTTCCATGCAATGTAACACTTAAGGAACATTCTCTTTCACATCAATATTAAGTATCTTGAAAGTCAAATCATTCTCTCTATCACTCTCATTGTTCATAAATTCTCTTTACTTTGTTCATACTCACTTTTACATACTTGAATACTTTTTTGAACTTCTTATTTCAAGACAAGACTGGTTTACCAGACTTGAATGGACTCTTAATATTAGCAGTAGACATTGATCTTAAGTTAATTTAAGGTTTGAGTTTTCAAACCTTGTTTGCGCACAGTTTCTTGCACTCTCAATTGGTATCAAAGCCTAAGTGATTTTCCTTTGAATCCATAAAAACATATTATAGTTGATTTGAGATTACCTAGGTATCTCATTTATTTATGTGTTCAGGATAAAAGTTCTTCTATATACCACTTCAACTTTAATACTTTAACTTCAATGGTTGCTCCTAATCTAACTCAACAAATGTATCTAATGCAAATAGCAAATAGTGTGGGTTGCCCAACGTATTCCCCATTGCAAGTTGTTGAAGAGTATGATCACTGGAAAGTTAGAATGAAGAGATTTTTACTTGGTAAGGAAAAAGGTGAAGAGATATGGAGGTTTGTGAAAGAAGGTCCTCATGTTTCCGTAAGACAAACGGTCAGAGATGTTGTTGCTACTCTCATGGGTCAAGAATAATAACGTCCAACACCTCTAACTACAACAGACATCGAAAAGCTTCATGCAAATTAAGTTGCGTTCTCGGAAATGGTGTTTGGTGTTCCTCTTTCTCACTTTGAGCACATTAAGCTGTGCAAATCTGCCAAAGCGACTTGGGATACACTTCAAGACTTGTTCGAAGGTTCTAATAACATGAAGGATAAGCGTTTGACATCTGTTGTCAATGAGTTTGATACTTTCACTACAACTCCTGGTGAATCTGTAGCGTCTGTATCAAATCAGTAAATGATCATTGTGAACAAAATGATTGCACATGGAATAGTCTGAACTCCACTCGAGTACAATCTGAAGTTCATCAACAGCCTCGGAAAAGGATGGGGAGTCATGTCTTCAGAGTAATGGATATCTGAAAAAATTGAAACTCTATCAGTTATTTGACGAACTACAAGGCCATGAATCTAACATTGCTCAAACATTAAGAGAACTTTTAGGAGGTCCTCTCGCCTTAGTGAGTTATGTTAACCCACTGATTCCGATTCCATCTGTCTCAAATCCTTTGGAACTATCCCAGTTGCTTCATCTGCTTAACCAACACTTCCTACCCCACATATTCCACCTGTTCCGAACCATTCATTTGAAGAAAATATTGATCTCGATTCAGTTGATTTTGAACTTTGTTTCCAACAAGAATTCGCACTTCTATCTATGAAGTGCAAACGTACCTGGAATCCTAGTCAGAAACCTTTTCAAAAACGATTTCAAGCTCCTATTCAAAGCAATCCTCAACCTTTCCCTAAACCTTCAGAAAATCCACCAACATACCGACCCAACATCCCAAATCAATTATGGTGATGAGGGTCAAGAAAAATATGGAAGGAACATGTGTCTTATGGCAAGACAATCAATTCAGTGTGATGAAGGCTACTGATCTTCAGGTTCAGAAGAAGACGATGATGATGCTGAGCCAAACTTTTGCTACATGGCAACAAATCATCCACCTGGCAGAAGCATCATCCAGTAGGTAAAATCCATGATTACTGGCAATAATTTTGATTTATCTTTTTGTGAACCCTATCTAACTTAGATTCAACCATATATGAAAGTTATTCATAGAGCATAAGATTCTGCCATAGAAGTTAGTGAGAAGCTGGATAGTGGGTTGACTCGTCTTAGAGTACGCTTTAGAGACCGCAACCTGAAGATAAAATCACTAGAGAGAGAACTTGTCATGACTAAGGATGAGTGTATCATTTTGAAAAACAAATGTTAAATCACTTTTTGTGAAAGGAATATCTTAGTTACTGATAACAAACATCTTAATGCTAAAATTGATGCCTTGCATAACTCTATTGATATTCTTGAAGAAAATGAACGGATCACACATAATTTTCGTTACCCATGGTCCAAAGCACCATGTCTCTGAAGCTTGTTGTTCGTCCCTTGAAGGAACTTCAGAATCTAACGTTTATAGGAGACGTTCCGAACCATAATTATTCGGATACCCCTGTCTCACCTGTGACATCCCCAAAATCACGGCCAGAAAAGACCGGTTTGTTTATGCTTTGTTTAAAAATCAGAGTTACATTTTTAAATGAAAGTGTTGCGGAATTTGTCCCAAAACAAAAATATGATAAAGATTTATCAAAAGCATTTCCATAGAAATGTATTTCATTAAAAGACTCGGGATGTCATGTTCGTACAGATCAAAAGCATAAACAGTACAATATAAGCCTTACTACATTATTTCATATCTACAGGCCTATATCCGTAATCCCTCGTCCAAAACATCACACCTATGCTCATGCGCCACTACCTGTAATACAAGAAACTGAGTGGGTCAGGCTTGGGAGCCTGGTGAGCACATAGGGTTTTCAACCCACAATAAATAAGTTTATTAATTTCATCGATCAACAATAACCCGATTACCCGTTCCCGTTATCCTCACTTTACGTCCCTAAACACCTATCATAAGGGACCTAGCCTAAGGATCATCATCGGGACGGACACTACTGCTAAGGGGATTCCTCAGCAATAAATGTCCTAAAGGCAACCATGTGGGGGATGGAGTACACCGGTGAACACATCGTTCACAAACACCTACAGGTTACGAGCCTGCTAGTGTTCCACTGGACTGTCTAGAAGAGTCCGTGGTCGTCATCCATACTCCGCTAGATGACAGAAACAACAACATCAACATCGAGGCCTCTCATCATTTTATCACACATCAGCTATTACATCTACCCATGTTTTACCCCAACATTTTCGTAGATATAAAATACATATACAATTTAAATCATTGAAAACATGTATAACAATGTTCATCCAGCATAGATAGCAAGTATTCAGATAATATGCACACATAGCACGTAATTTATATAAAATACTTCATATCTATGTGTAAGCTGAAAGTAACTATGCACTCACCTGATTAGGTGGTGACTCAGCACTCGGACAACGCTTCGATACTCTCAAAACGATATTCCTTCGATAAAACCTAGTATCGATACCACTAGGGTTTAGTTTAACGATAACCGCGACAAATTAATTAGTCCGAGTATTATTAAGCGTTAATAATACTCGATATAACTCATAATAATAGCCCAAATAATTATTTTAAGGACCTGACAACATTCCTATAATTATTTGAAAGCTATATTAAAAATTGCGTAAGCGTAGCACACTTACAGCGAATTTTATCGAGAACCGAAACTTGATTGGAGCAACGTTTCGAAACCGAAAAACTCCTTTTTCTCGGGATTCCGGGAGCCTCGGGGCTTCCCTAGGGTGCTAGGGGTTTAACTAGGGTTTAGGGGGGGTTTGGAACTCTAGAGAGAGAAAGAAACTAGAGAGAGAAGTTATTTTTGGTGTGAAAATGTGGGCAGCCTCGGTCCCCTTTTATAGCCTGGTCCTCGGACGTACGCTGGGCGTACAGGTCCTCGGACGCGGGGCGTAACTTCGGATCAGACCTCCAGGTGGCGAAGGCTCGGTGGTGCGACGTGGCTTCTTCTGGACCGAGAACGGCTAAGCGAACGCGGCGCGTACGAGGCCGAACGCTGGGCATAGCGAGGGGCGACGCGTCACTCATCCGAGGCGACTTCAGCGATCATCATCGGACGGCTGGGAAAGCGCCACGTCAGCGAATTCGTATCAGACCTCGCAAAAACGAGTACAAACTTTAAAAATTCGTAACTTTCGCGTACGACCTCCGTTTTCGACGTTCTTTATATCCACGCGAAGGTGTGAACGTACTCTACAACTTTCGTTTAGACTTCGTCGGCTAATTTTGGCTCGATTTTAAATTTTATATTATTAACGGGCCGGGACACGATTGGTCCGTTAAATCCTCATAACTTCTTCATCCGACATCCGTTTTCACCCATCTTTTTCTCATTACGCTACCCTTAACGAGATCTTCGATTCTTGTTCAGGTCGTGTCGGCTAAAAACCGCTCGATCTAATATTCGAATTTCGGGCTGTACACTGCTATTCCGAAACTTCGAAAAATCATAACTTCTTCATACGAAGTCAGATTTGGGCGTTCTTTTTATCGATGTTCTTATTTTAACATATTCTACGACTTTCGTTTGGATCGCTAAGGCTAAATCTCACTCTATCGTAAATTCACTATTTACGCTTCCCGGTGCCGTGCCGGTTTTACCGTAAAACTTCGACGGGTCATAACTTCTTCGTTATAACTCGGATTTCGGCATTCTTTATGTGTGCGGAAACCTTGAGACATATTCTACAACTTTATGTAGAGATATCGGGATTATCTTATACTTTAATTTTGACGCTTATTTTTATTATTTATTAATTATACATTTATAATTAAATTATAAGCACATAAATACACATAATTCACATAATACTCAAATATTTCATCTTTATTACTTCAAAAAGAGTTACAAGAGTTGACCTAGACTATTACATTGACAAAAATGCTTAGCCCTGAAACCCGGGCGTTACAATTCTCTCCCCCTTAGGATGATTCCGTCCCGGAATCATGCATCAGCAAACAGATGTGGATAGCGACTCATCATGTCATCCTCTGTTTCCCAAGTGAGATTCGGCCCATTCGAATGTTTCCATCGGACTAGCACCAAGTCGACCATCTTGCGTCGTAACTTCTTAGTCTTACGGTCAACAATTGCCTCAGGCTCTTCGATCAGCCTTTTATTCTCATCCATCCTTAACTCTGAGATTGGAATTATGTCGGGAACATCTCCCGTGAATTTCCTCAAATAACACACATGGAAAGTGTTATGAATACCATTGAGTTCTTCGGGCAATTCCAGCTTGTAAGCTTGGTTCCCAATCTTCTGAAGAACTTTGAACGGTCCAATAAACCTTGGACTCAACTTTCCTCGTTTCCCAAATCGTATAAGTCCCTTCCATGGTGAGACTTTAAGCAGAATGGAATCCCCAACCTCGAAGGTTATCGGTCGTCTTTTCTTGTCAGCATAGCTCTTCTGACGATCCTGAGCTGCTAACATTCTTTCCCTAATCACCTTCAACTTCTCGGTAGTCTCATGGACTATCTCGGGGCCCATAAACTGCTTCTCTCCGGCTTCAAGCCAACAAGACGGCGTACGACACTTTTGTCCATACAAGGCTTGGTAAGGTGCCATCTTGATGCTCGAGTGAAAACTATTGTTGTAGGAAAATTCTACCAGAGGTAAGTGCCGTCCCAATTCCCTTGGAATTCGAGGGTACATGCTCTCAGCATGTCTTCCAACGTCTGAATCGTTCTTTCGCTCTGACCATCAGTTTGCGGATGGTAAGCAGTACTCAAACATAACTTTGTACCCAACTCCTCTTGTAGACTCCTCCAAAACCTTGACGTGAAACGACTATCACGATCTGATACAATCGTAAGAGGGACACCGTGAAGTCTTACAATTTCCTTCACGTAAGCATTTGCAAGCTTATCCATAGACCACTTCTCGTTGGCTGCTATGAAGTGTGCACTCTTGGTGAAACGATCCACGACTACCCAAATCATGTCGTGACCGTTCTTCGTCCTGGGCAGTTTAGTCACAAAATCCATGGTGATGTCTTCCCATTTACCCATGGGTACAGGTAAAGGTTCTAAACTCCCATACGGTTTCTGATGCTGTGCCTTAACCCTCGCACATGTTACGCACTCGGCCACATACTTCGCAACATCGAGCTTCATCGTCGGCCACCAGTAGTAGGGTTTTAGGTCCCTATACATTTTAGTGCTACCGGGATGAATCGAGTACATGGTCTTGTGTGCTTCTTCCATCAGAAGATCTCTTATTCCTCCCGTCTTAAGGTACCCAAATTCGATCTTGGAATACCTTCAGTCCTCGACTGTTTGTACCGAACACTAACGTTTTTCCCAAACGTTCTTCCTTTCGGTCATTTTTCTCTAATGCTTCTTCTTGAGCTTTCCTGATACTTTCGACAATCGTTGAAACGACTTCAATTCTTAACGCCCTTGGCCTTTTCCTTTCCAGATTGACTTTCCGACTGAGAGCATCAGCAACAATATTTGCTTTACCTGGGTGGTAAAGTATCTCACAGTCGTAGTCCTTGAGAAGTTCTAGCCAGCGTCGTTGCCTCATGTTCAACTCCTTCTGATTAAAGAGATACTGGAGACTCTTATGATCAGTGAAGAGCTTGCACTTCGTGCCGTAGAGGTAATGCCTCCATATTTTTAAGGCAAATACTACCGCTGCCAACTCCAGATCATGAGTGGGGTAGTTCTTTTCGTGCTCTTTCAATTGTCGAGATGCGTATGCTATCACCTTTTCTCTTTGGGTCAGAACACAACCCAACCCGACTCCAGAAGCGTCACTATAAACCGCGAAATCTTCGACTCCATCGGGTAGAGAAAGTATCGGTGCTTCACATAACTTCTTCTTTAGCTTCTCGAATGCCTCATCGTGTTTCTCACTCCACGTATACGTAGCTCCTTTATGAGTCAAAGCTGTTAATGGAGCAGCTATCGAAGAAAAGCCTTGGATAAATCGTCGATAATATCCGGCTAATCCTAGAAAGCTTCGAATCTCCGTGGGACTCTTTGGACGTTCCCACTTCATTACAGCCTCGATCTTTGCGGGGTCAACCATTATTCCCTCCTGGTTAACAACATGACCCAAGAATTGGACTTCCCGTATCCAAAAGTCGCATTTGGAGAACTTTGCAAAAAGCTTCTCCTTCTTCAATACTTCTAATACTTCCCGTAGATGCTTGCCATGATCCTCTTGGATTTTCGAGTAGATGAGAATGTCGTCGATGAACACTATCACGGATTTATCGAGGAATGGTTTACAAACCCTATTCATCAAATCCATGAATGCTGCAGGAGCATTGGTTAGTCCAAATGACATAACCAAGAACTCGTAGTGTCCATATCTTGTTCTGAATGCAGTCTTTTCAATATCCTGCTCTCTCACCTTCAGCTGATGATATCCTGACCTAAGATCGATCTTTGAGAAGTAGCTCGAACCTTGCAGCTGATCGAATAGGTCATCAATCCTTGGCAATGGATACTTGTTCTTCACCGTTGCCTTATTCAGCTCTCGGTAGTCTATGCACATCCTCATGCTTCCGTCCTTCTTCTTTACGAATAACACCGGAGCTCCCCAGGGTGATGAACTAGGTCGAATAAAACCGTTGTCCAACAGCTCCTGAAGTTGCGTCATGAGCTCCTTCATCTCCGTCGGTGCTAATTGGTAAGGTGCCTTTGCTATCGGTGTTGTTCCTGGTAACAAGTCTATACGAAACTCCACTTGTCTATCAGGTGGTAATCCGGGAAGATCTTCAGGAAAGACTTCCGGATAATCGCACACAACCGGTATATTCTGCACCTCTTTCTTCTCCTTCTTGGCATCGATTACGAATGCCAAGTATGATGCACATCCCTTTGACAAACATTTCCTGGCTTTCATCAGGGAGATGATTCCAGAATTCACTCTGCGTTTGTCCCCGTACACCATAAATGATTCCTTTCCAGGTGGGTTTACCTTTACTATCTTCCTTCGGCATTGAATCTCAGCATCGTTGGCGCTAAGCCAATCCATACCCAAAACGATGTCGAAACTGTTTAACTCTATGGGTAATAGCTCTTCGTGGAATTCGTTTCCGTTTAGGTCAATGACGATGTTCCTAATACGATTACTAACAGGTACGAATTTGCCACTGGCAACTTCTACAATCAGGGCATTATCTAGTTTTTCTACAGGTAATGCTAATTTCCCACCAAATTTATGCGATACAAAGGAGTAGTTGGCTCCGGAATCAAATAGTATATTTGCAGGCAAACCATTTACAAGAAAGGTACCTGAAGCGACGTCTGCTGCCTCCTTTGCAGCCTCGAGCGTCATCTGGAAGGCTCTTGCCTTCGGCTTCGGTGGTATGTTGGGTCTTCCCGTCTCCTTCTTCTTCGGGCAATCCCTTGAAATGTGCCCCTCCTCGTTGCACTCATAACAGACCTTCTTAGTGAACGTGCATTCATTGGCATAGTGCCCAGGCTTTCCGCATTTGTAACAAGTGACCCCTCCGTCACACTTCCCACAGTGCTTCTTCTTGCACTTGTCACACCATTTCGCTTCTGATCCTCCTCCAGACTTCGAGAATCTACTCTTCTTGTTGGACTTCGAGGATCCATTGAACTTCCGTTTCTCACCAACCTCAGCCCTCTCCAGACATCTTTCCTTTTGTTGGGTCTCCACATTCTTAGCTGCTCGAACAGCTGATTTCAGAGTGGTTGCCATCTTGACTGTTGGGCCAAAGTCAGCCGGCAGTCCGTTTGCGAATTTCTCAATTTTGGAAAGTTCGGTTGGCACTAGGTATGGAAACAACTTCATCTTTTCCGTAAATGCAGCAGCATAGTCATCGATGCTCATTCTCCCCTTCTTCAAATTTTGGAACTCATTGTTCAGATCAATCAGGTCTATCTCTGAACAGTACTGCGCCTTCAGTTGTTCCAAGAACTCATCCCATGACATTTTCAGAGCTTCTCCCCGTGGCATTGTATCTGCCAATAGCTTCCACCAGCTCAAGACTCCAGTTTTCAATTGTCTCACAGCGAAGACAGTCTTCTGCTTCTCGCTGCAGTCGCAGCTCTCAAACACCATCTCCATCTCGGAGATCCAGTCCATAATCTCAACAGGCTTTGGGCTTCCTGAGAGACTTGGTGGTTTCGCACCCAAGAAATTTTTGTACATCCGCCCATCCTTGTTGTTCCTCCCTTCTGGGCCATCCTTTTGCTCACCTTGAGTCCCTACTTGACTCACTTGGCGGCTATAGTTCCCTTCCTCAGATGGCTCGGGAACTGGCTCCGTCGGTTCAACATGTATGGTAGGTTCGTCCCTATTTTCGTGGAGCATCCGTCTCATTTCTTCCCTTTGTTCAGCTAGCATAGCCTGAATCAAGGCTTGAACTCCAGCCATGGTGACTGGCTCAGGTGCAACTTCTTCAACAACAGGTATTTGCTGAACCACTGGGGGTTGGTTCCTACCTCCATTTGCGTTCACGTTTCCACTACGGGTCCTTGCCATCTTGATCTATACACCGAATAAGGTGAATTTAGATCTTTATTTAGGATAGACGTTTAAATCGTCCTTATCACTCCGAAACGTTTACATGCTAGTTCTAATATCGTAGTCGTACGTTTAGAATCCTAAACACATAAGGTTTCCAGATCCGGTCGGCAACAGACCATAGATCCGAACAATTAACAGCATATTATGCACAAAGCATTTAGCACATAAAAGCATTTTAGGCACAATTCCTAAAATAAGCTAGTGCTCACACCTCACAATCATCGCTTAGCATTCTAAGTTTAAGTCTAGAAATCCTACAAATTCCTAGTTCGCTTAAACTAATGCTCTGATACCAACTGTGACATCCCCAAAATCACGGCCAGAAAAGACCGGTTTGTTTATGCTTTGTTTAAAAATCAGAGTTACATTTTTAAATGAAAGTGTTGCGGAATTTGTCCCAAAACAAAAATATGATAAAGATTTATCAAAAGCATTTCCATAGAAATGTATTTCATTAAAAGACTCGGGATGTCATGTTCGTACAGATCAAAAGCATAAACAGTACAATATAAGCCTTACTACATTATTTCATATCTACAGGCCTATATCCGTAATCCCTCGTCCAAAACATCACACCTATGCTCATGCGCCACTACCTGTAATACAAGAAACTGAGTGGGTCAGGCTTGGGAGCCTGGTGAGCACATAGGGTTTTCAACCCACAATAAATAAGTTTATTAATTTCATCGATCAACAATAACCCGATTACCCGTTCCCGTTATCCTCACTTTACGTCCCTAAACACCTATCATAAGGGACCTAGCCTAAGGATCATCATCGGGACGGACACTACTGCTAAGGGGATTCCTCAGCAATAAATGTCCTAAAGGCAACCATGTGGGGGATGGAGTACACCGGTGAACACATCGTTCACAAACACCTACAGGTTGCGAGCCTGCTAGTGTTCCACTGGACTGTCTAGAAGAGTCCGTTGTCATCATCCATACTCCGCTAGATGACAGAAACAACAACATCAACATCGAGGCCTCTCATCATTTTATCACACATCAGCTATTACATCTACCCATGTTTTACCCCAACATTTTCGTAGATATAAAATACATATACAATTTAAATCATTGAAAACATGTATAACAATGTTCATCCAGCATAGATAGCAAGTATTCAGATAATATGCACACATAGCACGTAATTTATATAAAATACTTCATATCTATGTGTAAGCTGAAAGTAACTATGCACTCACCTGATTAGGTGGTGACTCAGCACTCGGACAGCGCTTCGATACTCTCAAAACGATATTCCTTCGATAAAACCTAGTATCGATACCACTAGGGTTTAGTTTAACGATAACCGCGACAAATTAATTAGTCCGAGTATTATTAAGCGTTAATAATACTCGATATAACTCATAATAATAGCCCAAATAATTATTTTAAGGACCTGACAACATTCCTATAATTATTTGAAAGCTATATTAAAAATTGCGTAAGCGTAGCAAACTTACAGCGAATTTTATCGAGAACCGGAACTTGATTGGAGCAACGTTTCGAAACCGAAAAACTCCTTTTTCTCGGGATTCCGGGAGCCTCGGGGCTTCCCTAGGGTGCTAGGGGTTTAACTAGGGTTTAGGGGGGGTTTGGAACTCTAGAGAGAGAAAGAAACTAGAGAGAGAAGTTATTTTTGGTGTGAAAATGTGGGCAGCCTCGGTCCCCTTTTATAGCCTGGTCCTCGGACGTACGCTGGGCGTACAGGTCCTCGGACGCGGGGCGTAACTTCGGATCAGACCTCCAGGTGGCGAAGGCTCGGTGGTGCGACGTGGCTTCTTCTGGACCGAGAACGGCTAAGCGAACGCGGCGCATACGAGGCCGAACGCTGGGCGTAGCGAGGGGCGACGCGTCACTCATCCGAGGCGACTTCAGCGATCATCATCGGACGGCTGGGAAAGCGCCACGTCAGCGAATTCGTATCAGACCTCGCAAAAACGAGTACAAACTTTAAAAATTCGTAACTTTCGCGTACGACCTCCGTTTTCGACGTTCTTTATATCCACGCGAAGGTGTGAACGTACTCTACAACTTTCGTTTAGACTTCGTCGGCTAATTTTGGCTCGATTTTAAATTTTATATTATTAACGGGCCGGGACACGATTGGTCCGTTAAAGCCTCATAACTTCTTCATCCGACATCCGTTTTCACCCATCTTTTTCTCATTACGCTACCCTTAACGAGATCTTCGATTCTTGTTCAGGTCGTGTCGGCTAAAAACCGCTCGATCTAATATTCGAATTTCGGGCTGTACACTGCTATTCCGAAACTTCGAAAAATCATAACTTCTTCATACGAAGTCAGATTTGGGCGTTCTTTTTATCGATGTTCTTATTTTAACATATTCTACGACTTTCGTTTGGATCGCTAAGGCTAAATCTCACTCTATCGTAAATTCACTATTTACGCTTCCCGGTGCCGTGCCGGTTTTACCGTAAAACTTCGACGGGTCATAACTTCTTCGTTATAACTCGGATTTCGGCATTCTTTATGTGTGCGGAAACCTTGAGACATATTCTACAACTTTATGTAGAGATATCGGGATTATCTTATACTTTAATTTTGACGCTTATTTTTATTATTTATTAATTATACATTTATAATTAAATTATAAGCACATAAATACACATAATTCACATAATACTCAAACATTTCATCTTTATTACTTCAAAAAGAGTTACAAGAGTTGACCTAGACTATTACATTGACAAAAATGCTTAGCCCTGAAACCCGGGCGTTACATCACCGTTGTTGTCCCTTTCTTGAGACTTCGGATAAGTATCAATCTTTGATTCTTGAGTTCAAACCTGTCACTGTTACATGTTCTTATTACATGCCTCTTCCGCCTTTGATATCCCTAGACCTGAATCGGTCTTCATAATCTTTTCTTGACACCAACTGTACTAGATTTTAGTTTTCAAACTCTTTTCCACCAAACAATTGTGTAATTGAGGAAATTTTTCCCTAGAAAAATAGACATGATACTGAAAAACCCGACTTTGTTTGGGCAACATTTGATAGTGATGTAAATGAGAAAATTTTGTGTGAAAACTCATCCGATTCTTATATATCTAACCCTGATGTGATATCAAAATCGACTTTAGTGCCAATTAAGCCATGTTTCAACAATCCAACAACTTGACAAACTTCCATGTCATCATTTGACTCTCGGAAGAAACCATGGTTGAACAAGAAAGAAATTGTTCATCCAAAGACCGAAGCTAGGAATTCCCTTAAGAAAGAAACAAGGTCTAGGCAAGCCTCTAGATTCCTTGAGAAACCCGAGAAGAAAGTATCTCAAGAAGTCAATCCAACTACTAGGAATCATAATGCCTTCATGTTTGTTAAGATCCTTAAGAGGCCATCTATTCCTGCTAGTTCGGATGTTCAGAACAAATATGTCATTTGTTGTACAAAAAAGGTCGTTGTTGAGACTTCTTTTGTAAAAATTGACTCTCTTCATACAGTTTCTTCTTCTATGTTTATTGCTACATCGGATGGCACTATTTTCAAACCAAAACAATTTCCAAAACCTAACGTGCCTTCGAATGCAGCAAACAAAGGACAAGTTGCTAGGAACACTGATGTTCAGAAACCTCGCGAAGACTTTATAAAAAAGTTTGAATGGAAGGTGAAAAAGTCTGAAAACACAATTGTAAAATGTGTGAACACAGTCATTCCTACAACATCTCAAAAAAATGTTCCTCCGAGAAAAGCAGTATTCAAACAACCATTAGTCGAATATGATTATTGGATAAATGAAAGGACCATGACATTCTGCTTCTTTCCAAAAGAGTCTCAGAAAAAGCCATCCCATTTTCCAATTACTCAGAAATCACAAACCAAGTCCAAAGCCCATGCCAAAGTCCCCAAATCTAACTTGGAGCCTAAAAACTCCAAATATCACTGATTTTGCAGGCACTTTGTGCTTCAGTACTAGATACAATATGGTATATTGATAGTGCTTGTTCCATGCACATGACTGGGTAGAAAAGCTTTATGTGTGATCTTAATGTCGCTCCTAACGTTGGTTACTTAACATATGGCAATTATTCAAATTCACAAATTCGAGGTTATGGCGTCTTGAACAACAAAAATTTATCTGTTTCAAATGTGGCGTATGTAGCTAATCTCAAGCATAATATGATCAGTGTGGCTCAACTCACTAATGCAATCCGAAGAGTTGAATTCTGTAAAAAGCGTAGCTATGTTATGACATAAGACCTGAAAGAATGTCTTATCAAATCAGATCGCATAAAAACATGTATCCTTTAGAAATTAACATGATCATTAGAAAGCCTCAACTTTGTCTTCTTTCAAAGTTCGTTCACGACTTAATTGGCTATGGCATCGGAGGCTTGCTTATCTCAACTTCCATTACATGAATGATCTAGTTTCCGGTGAAATGGATCAAGGTATGCCACTCCTCAAATTTGAAAATCATGATCTTTGTGTTGCATGTGAATGTGAGAACCAATCGAAGAAAGGTCATCGTGTCATCATTGAAAATTCTATATCGGAACCATTAGAACTTCTTCATATAGATCTCTATAGACCATCCACCGTAGAAGGTCTACATCACAAAAAGTATATTCTTGTGATTGTTGATGACTACACAAGCTTCACTTGGGTCTTTTTCCTTAGGCTAAAATCTGAAACAACCTCGGAACTGATAAATTTCATCAAAGGAATTGAATTTCTTGATAAACTTCCTATTAGAAGAATCCAAACTGAAAATGGCTCTAAATTCACAAATGCCACATTGAAAAATTCCTCACGGACTAAGGCATCGACCACAACTTCTCAACTCGCTACACTTCTTAGCAAAATGGTGTGGTTAAAAGAAGAAATTGAACTCTCGTTGAAGCCACTAGATCGATGCTAAACTTTGCAAACCTTCCTCTTTAACTCTGGGCCGAGTCAGTCTCTACTGCTTGCTTCATCCAAAATCAAAGCATCATCAATCATCGTCTCAACATGCCATCATATGAAGCCATGAATGGTCGCAAGCCGAGTATCTCATTCCTACACATTTTTGGTTGTCATGATTTATCAAAAACAACCGTGGTCAACTCACCAAGTTTCAACCCAAATCCGATGAAGCCATATTTTTGGGATACCCAACCAAGTCTAAATCTTACAGAGTTCTGAATCGTAGAACTCATGTACTTGAAGAAAGCTTTAATGTCATCTTCGATGATAATTTTATTCGGAATTCAAACCCTGCTCATGTCAAAACTCATATCATGGAGTCTAATGCTCCACATCCTTGGTCTATGAATCCTCAAATTATCCATGAAGTTGATTTCGAACGCTTGTTCGGACCAATAGAAACTTCTCTTGATTCGGAATCTCGATCAAGACCGTCCTCATCAACTAAAGCTCTGATTTATCGAAATGTCTTTGGTCTGACCCCAACCATTCCTTTATTCGATTCTGATCCATTTCAACCTTCTCATGTTGAGGGGGAGAACAATCATCCAACCCTCAAATCAAATGTTGATGGATTTCAAGATGGAGTAGATCAATTTGCTGAATTTTATCCCTTTTAGAACAACAACAAATACGATGCTAACTTCTTTGACTTTCCAAACAATGGCAACATTGTCATATATGGTTCAGAAGTTCAGGGGGAGCATCATCCTCAAATTCAAACTGTTCAGGGGGAGCGACATAACCGCATGGTTGATATCAGATCATCCGCTGCACAAGAACTTCCAAGATTGAATATTTGGATTAAGGATCATACTCCAAATCAAGTCATTGGAAATCTCAACGCTGGTGTTCAAACTCGATCTGCTACCAACATTCAAATTGAGTATCACTTCTCGGCGTTTGTATCAACGGTTGAACGAAAATCCATCAAGGATTTACTTAGATCGAAGGACTCGGCTACAACGAGATCTTTGCTTATGTTGCTCGTCTTGAATCCATCCGAATCTTTCTCGCTTATGTTGCTCACAAAGGCTTTAAAGTTTACCAAATGGACGTCAAAAGTGTCTTTCTCAACGGTGAACTTGATACCGAAGTGTATCTTCAATAGCCCCCTGGATTTGTAAATCTTTCATATCCAAACTACTGTTACAAACTTCAAAACGTTTTTTATGGCCTCAAGCAATCTCCACGCGCTTGGTACGAGAATCTCACTGATTTTCTGAAGCGTTCCGGTTTTCAAAGAGGAACTCTAGATCCAACATTATTCTGAAGATCGAATGGAAACCATTTCATGTTAGTTCAAATATAGTTGACGACATCATCTTTGGGTCTACGAATTTAACTATGGTTGCAAATTTTTCAAAGTTAATGGTTAGTCGATTCCAAATAAGCATGAATCGCGAATGAAGCTTCTTCCTTGGTCTTCAAATAAAGTAGACCAACAAAGGAATCTTTATTCATCAAGAGAAATACATTTCCGAACTTCTAAAAAAAATATTCAATGGATACATGTGTCTTTACAAAGGTTCCAATGAGTTTCAGACACAAGATCTTCTCGGACCCATCAGGTTTTGTTGTTGATTAGAAGAAGTACAGGGGAATGATTGGATCGCTATTCTACCTCATTACAAGTTGTCCGGACATCATGTTCTCTACATGTTTGTATGCTAGATTCTAGTTTAATCCAAAAATATCTCATCTTCTGGCTGTCAAGCAAATTTTCCAATATCTCAAAGGAACAAAGAACCTCAAAATTTGGTATCCGAAAAATGAAAGTTTCCTTCTTCAATCCTATTCCAAGAAACAAAACTATATTGTTCTTTCAATGGCTGAAGTAGAATACATCGTAGTTGCAAGCTACACTTCCCAAGTTCTTTGGATGAAATCTCAGCTTCTGGACTATGGTTATCGATTTCAAAACATCCCAATCTATTGTGACTCTCAATGTGAAATTGTGATTTCTCACAATCCAATTCAGCACTCCAAGACCAATCACATTGACATTCGGTACCATTTTATTAAAGATCATGTTTTAAAAGGAAACATCGAGCTCATTTTTGTTCCATCTGACGATAAAATTGCTGATGTCTTTACTAAGGCATTAGACGAAACCAAATTTAATGGGTTTCTGAACAAAATGGGAATGATGATGCCTGACCCACAGTTCTTCCAAGAAGCTTGTACTCTTTAATTGAAACATTAGAAATTGAAGCAATTCCAAATTCAAATTCTTTTCTCCTTGGAATTTGTTCCTCTTAGAAAATATAGGATCATTATATGTATCTTTTTGTCTAACCTCTTCCTTTAGTTTAAGTTGTTTCAACCTTCCTTATCACTTGAAGTTTTGATTGATATTGTTACATTGGATTATGTAACGCCCGTAGATCAGGGCTAGTCAATTTACAGATGATAAGCGTCAAAAATGATTTTTTTATAAAAGATTATTTAGGATTAATAATCTTAAGTAAGTTGTAGTATATGTTACAAGGATTCTGTACATATAAAGAACGCCGAAATCCGAGTTATAACGATGAAGTTATAACCTGTCGAAGTTTCGCGATAGAACCGGCACGACACAACGCGACGTAAAAAGGTGAATTTACGTTAGAGTGATATTTAGCCTTAGTGATCTAAACGAAATTCGTAGAGTTCGTTAAACCATGAGCGTGCATAAAAAGAACGTCCAAATCAGACTTCGTAGGTGGAAGTTATGATTTTTCTAAGTTTCGACTTAACGGTGTGCAGCCCGAATACTCGATTTGAGACCGAACGGTTTTTAGCCGAAACAATCTAAATGAGAATCGAGGATCTCATTAATTGTAGTAAAACGATAAAAAGATAGGCGAAAACGGACATCGGATGAAGAAGTTATGATTTTATAACGGAGTTTTCCTGTCCCGGCCTACTAAAAATAATAATAATAAGAAATTCAAAATTAGCCGACGGAGTCTAAAGGAAACTTGTAGAGCGTAGTTTCACCTACGCGGGGATATAAAGAACGTCAAAAACGGAGTTCGTATGAGGAAGATATGAATTTTTGAAGTTTATTAAATATTTTCGATATTTAATTTAAATATAAATTTCGATATTATCCAGAGGGGGGAGTCAGCGATCCTATCTTCATTACGCCCTGCGTAATTGGGTTTCCAGCCCCCTATAAAAGGTTGTCGAGGGCAGCCGAGTTCTTTGCTCATTTCTTCCCTTTCTCTCGCGTTTTTGCATCGTTTTTCGTGCAAGAATTATCCCGAAGCCCCGGTATCATTCCCGAGCCCTGAAGCAAGTCCCGAGGCCCCGAAGATCCCGAGAAGTGAAATTCCCGAGCCGAAGCTTTGCCCGCGAGGAATCCGGTTTTTGTGAAGATCTCCCAGATCTATCGAAGAATACTACTTCTACAAGCCGTAGTGCTGTCCGATCATCTTCTGATCAAGTGAGTGTGTAATTACTTTCTTCTAACACATAAATATTAAGTATTTGCTATGAAATACGTGCTATGTGTATAATATAAAGTTGTTTATATGTGTGGGTGTATAGTCCCTTTCATAAACACGGGTATAATACAAGTATAGTTTGAATGTATTAACTATATGTTTGGGTGAGTGTGTGGTCACTTTCTTCTAACACATAAATATTAAGTATTTGCTATGAAATACGTGTTATGTGTTTATATATTGTTGTTTATTTGAGATGAGTGTGGAACGGATGTTTTATATAGGTGTTAAATGAGTTAATTTGTATATGTATTTTATATCTACAAATATGTTGGGTAGAACATGGGTAGATGAATTAGATGATGTGTGATGATAATTAGGTGATGAGAAATAGGTGATGATAATTAGGTGATGAGAGATAGGTGATGATAGATAGGTGATGATAAATAGGTGATGATAAATAGGAGATACCATAACCTTGACCGGCAATGTGGAAATTTGGCGATGTAGTCATCTACCAGAGTATAGATGGCGACCACGGACTATTCTAGATGACCCCGTGGAAACACCAGCAGGCTCATAACCTGTAGGTGATGAATTACGAATCCAGGCGATGTTGTGGCTACATATTCATGCGATGATACTCTAACCCCTAGGTGATGAATTACGAGTCCAGGCGATGTTGTGGCTGCGTATTCATGCGACGACAGTCTAACCCTTACTATAAATTACTAGTCCAGGCGATGTTGTGACTACGTATTCATGCGATCATCCTTAGGAACAAACATATAAGGAAATGTGATGTAAGGAGATGAGAGGTAAATACGATGTAGGAGATGACCCTTAGGATAATCCCTTAGGGAAGGTACTTAAGAGATAAACGAAGATAATGGGGATGGGTAATTGGGTTGATTGTTTGATGATTGAATATATATATATATATATATATATATATATATATATATATATATATATATATATATATGTGATATAATATTGTGGGTTGAAAACCCTATATGCTCACCAGGCTCCCAAGCCTGACCGACTCAGTTTAATTGTATCACAGGTATCGATACGAAGCTGCTTTGCACTGAGAGATTAAAGGAGATGTAAATCACTAGAGTAAATGAATGTATCTTTTGTTTATGCTTATGTGTCTGTATCGGAACATGACATCTCGAGGTTTTATTATTTAATGAAAATACATTCTATTTGAGAAATGTTTTGATAAGTTTTTATCATATCTTGTTTTGGGAACAAATTCCACAACCGTTTTCTTTAAACGAATACTCTGATTTATAAAACAAAGCATAAACAAATCGGTCTTTTCTGGCCGTGAAATCGGGGATGTCACAGTTGGTATCAGTGCATTAGTTTAAGCGAACTAGGAATTTGTAGGAAATTTCTAGACTTAAACTTAGAATGCTAGGTAATGATTGTGAGGAGTGTGTCTAAAATATGTTAGGTAGTACACCTAAATTGACACACACACTAGTTTATTTTAAGAATGATGCCTAAAATACTTTAATGTGTTAAATGTTTTGTGTGATAGCTATTTTGATGCTATTATTTGTTCGGATCTATGGTCTGTTGCCGACCGGATCTGGAAACCTTATGTGTTTAGGATTCTAAGTGTATGACTACGATATTAGAACTAGCATGTAAACGTTTCGGGGTGATAAGGAGATTTATACGTTTATTGTAATTAAAGCTTTCTTATCTTAAATTCTCGCTTGGTACATCGAATGTCTGCTTGGGTGCACGAAAGGTCATGGTGAAGACTCATAGAGAATTGAGTAAATGGAGGAAACGAAGAAGGCTTATGATAGTGGATGACACCTATCAGAAGATATCGTAAGAGTGGTATCTTGCCTTTAGAATATGTCTTATAAAATAACAATACGTTTAGAGGAGTACGGTACGTCTAAAGTACACCTTCGATTGGCAGGATGATGGAACGATTGGTGAAATTCTTGAAGTTGTCTCATCGTCTGATATTTTCATCACCAATCGAGTTGAAGTAGAGTTGATGATTGAAGATTGAGCAATGAAGAAGTCCTAGTAGAGTCTAGGGAAATTGTTTATGATTACTTGGACACATTCGTATGTGTTAAATTGTTTTGTGATTTTCTTGTATGGTGACTTGGTCGACTACGGGACAATACTTGAGACGAGTATGAGTAGGTGGGAAAGGTAGTAGATGTATATACTACCGGAAGCACAGGACTCGCACTTGGATCAGGGAAAGTCACAAGGTTACCAAGAAGCTAGTGATTGATTCCATTTTATTCTGGTATGTCATTACCATTGTTTCGGTAATGACTAGTAAGATGGTTCTTGTTCCGACCCTAGTGGTCATATCAAATTGAGTCTGACTACGATGAGTTTGTTACGTGGTTCATAGAACCAAGTTCGAGGTAGCATCTGACTTAAGTCAGAAGATTGAAATCAATGTGATCGATAGCATCACGATCATTGTTAAGGAAGTTGTACCTAGAAATGCTACATGCTGAAATGTGATTATATCACATTAGAATATGAAGGAAGGTATATTCCATTCTAGAATTTAACTTTAAAAAGACCGAGTCTAAGCGTCGCATTGTGCGATGAGAGGTCAATAGAGCACGACCCATCGGTCTGTTACAATAGATAAAGGAAAGTATTTATCCTAAGAAGAAGAAGGAGTCCACAGTAAGGACTTATTTGGTAACTCGAAGGTTACGACTGAAAGTACAACATAGTACGATAAGCAGAGGCAAGATTGAGCATCGTCTGCGATCAAGAAATCCAAAGAGTTAAATACTCTTTTGAGGAAACATAGAAGTTACGGTTATTACCTAGGATGAAGAGATAGCGTATGGAATCATTATACAAGTTCTATTTTCGTTGATGATTCCGGGACATAATCATCCTAAGGGGGAGATAATTATAACGCCCGTAAATCAGGGCTAGTCAATTTATAGACGATAAGCGTCAAAAATGAATTTTTTTATAGAAGATTATTTAGGATGAATAATCTTAACTAAGTTGTAGTATATGTTACAAGGATTCCGTACATATAAAGAACGCCGAAATCCGAGTTATAACGAAGAAGTTATGACCTGTCGAAGTTCCGCGATAGAACCGGCACGACACAACGCGACGTAAAAAGGTGAATAAAAAGAACGTCCTAATCTGACTTCGTATGTGGAAGTTATGATTTTTCTAAGTTTCGACTTAGCGGTGTGCAGCCCAAATACTCGATTTGAGACCGAGCGGTTTTTAGCCGAAACAATCTAAATGAGAATCGAAGATCTCATTAATTGTAGTAAAACGATAAAAAGATAGGCGAAAACGGACGTCGGATGAAGAAGTTATGATTTTATAACGGAGTTTTCCTCTCCCGGCCTACTAAAAATAAATAATAAAAATAAAGTCAAAATTAGCCGACGGAGTCTAAAGGAAAGTTTTAGAGTGTAGTCTCACCTATGCGGGGATATAAAGAACGTCGAAAACGGAGTTCGTATGAGGAAGATATGAATTTTTGAAGTTTATTAAATATTTTCGATATTTAATTTAAATATAAATTTCGATATTATCCAGAGGGGGGAGTCAGCGATCCTATCTTCATTACGCCCAGCGTAATTTAAAATTACGCCCAATGTAATTGGGTTTCCAGCCCCCAATAAAAGGGTGTCGAGGGCAGCCGAGTTCTTTGCTCATTTCTTCCCTTTCTCTCGCATTTTTGCATCGTTTTTCGTGCAAGAATTATCCCGAATCCCCGTTATCATTCCCGAGCCCCGAAGCAAGTCTCGAGGCCCCGAAGATCCCGAGAAGTGCAATTCCCAAGCCGAAGCTCTACCCGCGAGGAATCCGGTTTTTGTGAAGATCTCCCAGATCTATCGAAGAATACTAGTGTTGTCAGATCATCTTCTGATCAAGTTAGTGTGTAGTTACTTTCTTCTAACACATATATATTAAGTATTTGCTATGAAATACGTGCTATGTGTATAATATAAAGTTGTTTATATGTGTGGGTGTATAGTCCCTTTCATAAACACGGGTATAATACAAGTATTGTTTGAATGTATTAACTATATGTTTGGGTGAGTGTGTGGTCACTTTCTTCTAACACATAAATATTAAGTATTTGCTATCAAAATACGTGTTATGTGTTTATATATTGTTGTTTATTTGAGATGAGTGTGGAACGGATGTTTTATATAGGTGTTAAATGAGTTAATTTGTATATGTATTTTATATCTACAAATATGTTGGGTAGAACATGGGTAGATGAATTAGATGATGTGTGATGATAATTAGGTGATGAGAAATAGGTGATGAGAAATACGTGCTGATAATTAGATGATGAGAGATAGGTGATGATAGATAGGTGATGATAAATAGGTGATGTGATATGAGAGGAGATACCATAACCTTGATCGGCGATGTGGAAATTTGGCGATGTAGTCATCTACTAGAGTATAGATGGCGACCACGGACTATTCTAGATGACCCCGTGGAAACACCAGCAGGGTCATAACCTATAGGTGATGAATTACGAGTCCAGGCGAGGTTGTGACTACGTATTCATGCGATGATACTCTAACCCCTAGGTGATGAATTATGAGTCCATGCGATGTTGTGGTTGCATATTCATGCGACGATAGTCTAACCCTTACTATGAATTACTAGTCCAGGCGATGTTGTGACTACGTATTCATGCGATGATCCTTAGGAACAAACATATAAGGAAATGTGATGTAAGGAGATAAGAGGTAAATACGAAGTAGGAGATGACCCTTAGGATAATCCCTTAGGGAAGGTACTTAAGAGATAAACGAAGATAATGGGGATGGGTAATTGGGTTGATTGTTTGATGATTGAATATATATATATATATATATATATATATATATATATATATATATATATATATATATATATATAATATTGTGGGTTGAAAACCCTATATGCTCACCAGGCTCCCAAGCCTGACCCACTCAGTTTAATTGTATCACAGGTATCGATACGAAGCTGCTTTGCACTGAGAGATTAAAGGAGATGTAAATCACTAGAGTAAATGAATGTATGTTTTGTTTATGCTTATGTGTCTGTATCGGAACATGACATCCCGTGGTTTTATTATTTAATGAAAATACATTCTCTTTGAGAAATGTTTTGATAAGTTTTTATCATATCTTGTTTTGGGAACAAATTCCGCAACCGTTTTCTTTAAACGAATACTCTAATTTATAAAACAAAGCATAAACAAATTGGTCTTTTCTGGTCGTTAAATCAGGGATGTCACAGATTACTTGGGAAATTCCCTTTTTCGGAGTGTGTGCCAACAACAAGCATGTGTTATGAATTTCATCTGAAAATTCAAATCCAAAACAGTAATGTGAGTTCATCTCTTATCTTCTTCCGAGCTTTATTCCTTCAATTCTCGGAATCTCAAATCTTTTGAAATTGGTCCTATAAGATCTTCATGCATTTTTACCTTTAATATTCCTTTTGAGATTGTGCCATCTCAAACTCTATATTACGTACTAATGATGTGTTTATATTCTTTCTGACGTATCTTATGACATCTCATCTCGGAATCTGATTATTTCGAGATCCTCAATAATAAAAGAATTTAAGGTTATCATTAATGAATTTATTCCAACGTTTTTAATTAATACATTAATGGTAATTTTTCTTCATGGTTATCTTTTAATTCTCAATAATCATGCTTTGGCACACATTCCAATAAAGCAAATGATTGAAATCAGAATTGAATCGACAGTTTTCTCTTTTGAACAAACAAACGTCCCATCTTTAATTCGAACTAGTCATTTAGGAAACCTTTTAGGAAAAGAATTTAATGTGACCCATTTCATGTTCAGGTGTCATCGTTCTTTTCTTCGAACCGATCCGAAATATCCAACCTATAAAAGGATTTTGAATCCTAACTGTTCCTACTTTTCATTTTTGTTATCATCTTCCTA